>NW_026068153.1:247992-259043 GCF_014885135.2 Alexandromys fortis | reverse complement strand
AAGGAGACAGAAATCTTAAATAAATGAATAAATAAATAAATAAATAAATAAATAAATAAATAAATAAATAAAAAGGCCAGCTGTCTCTTTCAGGCAAGAGGGAAAGCCAACCATTGTGGGTAGAAGAGAAGCTCAGAGGCTACCTTTTCACACTCTGGAGCTGCTCCCATTGCCTGGACAAGCTAATAGTAAGGAGTATAAAGCTTGAAAGTCTTAAGATAGGCACAGAAGCAACAAAACCTAAGGCCAACCCAGATGCTGACTAGTGTGACAGGAGAGGCGCTCTAGTGACTCAGAGGAAGAGTGACTATTTCTAGGAGTAGACCCTGCCACTACTGCTTTACACCAAGGGCCTGCCCTTCACCCAAGAGGGCAAGAAGCTAAAATTCGGGAAAATGCAACCCATTGAGAAGAGACAGAGCATTGCAAAGAATGAAAGTGGAGGTGACCCAGAGGGTAAACTCATCACATGGAATCTAGAACAGCTGCCTTTAAGGCTCTAAAGCCTTCTGAGGAAACAGTGGATGAATTCCAAAACAATAAACAGAAAGAGATTTTGAAAAGGAGGCAGTGAGCTCAAGATTCACGTACATACAGGGCACAGTAGTACAGTCTGGAATCTCACCACACAGAAAGCCTGGCAGTCCAACTGTGAGTTCTAGGTCAGTCAGAGCTAATCAATGTATACCTGCATCCTTGTCTGAGCATTGAATTTCACCTCTTGAGACTTAGGTCTTCATGATGGCAGAGCCGCTTACATACACTTGTTGCTCATGATCATGGGTATCAGGGGTCCGTTTATCAGAGCCTCTGGTCTGCAGTCATTCATATTCTGTAATCTGCTCTAGAATGATGGTTTAGGAGAAGAAGGCTGAATAACAAACAGTTTAAATTAGTGGATGGAGGGTAGAATATTTCTAGAAAAACCAAGAGCATATATATATATATATATGCATATATATGCATATATATATCCCAAATTTAACAGTAGGCACAGCAATTGTTTAGAACTTAATTTGACAATTTTTTTGTTGCTGTTTGTTTGTTTTTTTTTTTCAGAGAAAATGATAGTTTATCACTGAAAGTGTTTAAAATTATTCTCACTTCATGATGACACACACTTTTAATTCTAGAATTTATTAGGTGGGGTCAGGTGCATCTCTGCAGGCTTAAAGCTAGTTTGGTCTATATAGTAAGTTTCTGGTCAACATGGGCTACATAGTGAGATTTCATCTCAAAACAAACAACAACAACAAAATAAGTAAATATAGCATTACTTGATTCTATTATTATTCATTTCTCTGCAATGTGGCACTCATTGCCCCCACATGGTTTCTCCTCCTATATTCCTACCTCTAGGGCATGGTTACATAATAGCCTAGGCACCCTCCTCTCATTATCTCCAGGACTGTGTTTTATAATAGTTTGCTGGTCACTTGTTTATTCTACAATGCTGTACTCTACTTGAAAGAAGAGAGAATAAAATACTAATTTATCTCTATATCTCATTCTAAATGTACCATAAACGCCCAATAATTGTTCAGTAAAAGAAAGATTTTCAATAAGTGCATTCACTTTAAATGTGCCTCAGGTTTCTATATAAACACTTCTGGAAAAGGTTGAAAACAAACTCAAATTTAACACTGTCCACCTCTCAAGCTCCTCTCAGCCAGAATTCATGTGGACTTGTAGCTAGGTAGATAAGATGGTCTCAACTGGAGGGCTGAGATCCTACGGCTGTTCAGCGAACACCACAGCTGGGGGTGGTGGAGAAGAACTCAGATTTGGCATTAGGAAACTATGGGTTTACACCATGCATCTGCTATTTACTGGAAACATTTGAAATGATTAGAAACCTCACTGAGCCTCAGTTTACTCCATGAGCAGAGGATCTCCTCCCTGCACCACACACAATTCTTGTGATAGAAACATGAAGTAACTCTGTTGTGGTTTCATGGCATAGAGTGAAGGCACATTCAAGGATTCGTCATTTGGTTTGTATATCATTCTGCTCTTTTTCTGCATGCTAATGCTCAAACTCCCACCTTCCACATTATGATATCCAAAGGGCCTCGTCAGTGTAGTATGACATTTCCCTTAACATAGGAAACATCCGCTCTAACTCAGTTGTGGCTGCTGTAAATACCTTTCATCAGTTACAAGAAGATGCAGGCCTGGAACTTTAGGGTCCTGATGCTGTCGGGACTATCCAAGGGAGCCCAGTGGGTGGCTGACAGCAACTGAAAAGCAATTTCTTAAATCCCTGCTGGAGGTCTATATAACACCAGTTAGGGACAACAGAGTCCAACAACAACAATTAGCCAGCATCATTTTTTCTTCTTTCAGTAGATACTTAATTGGCATCTGTTAATCAGCTTGACCAGATTTCAGTAATCACAACTTATTTTCCAATTTGACAGGACATGCTCACAGGAAAAGAAAAAGAGCACACAGGGGAATAGATGTCGCAACGGATAATCAACATTTTTAATTGAATTCGAGGTTTGAGCTTAAGCCTCTCATTGGAGTGTCTATATTGAATCTATCGTTAGCAGAATAATTCTATTTTCTTTTTCTCATTACTTTAAATTGACCAGCAAAAGAAAAGTAGAATTCCAGACACACATATGTATTGGGTAAAATAACTGAGCTGATTGAAGCAAGAGTTTCTGCCCTGCCTGCCTAATAGAATCTTTTACAATGTAGAAACTACCCTGCTCTACATGATATGGTGACTGCTAGAAGCATGTGCTTATTGAGCACTGGAACTGTGCCTGGCACAATAGAAGAACACATAATTTTAATTTAATTTGTTAGAAATTAATTTCAGTAGGCACACATGTCTAAAGACCATGAGGAGCAACACAGATAGCAAACCATCGTAAGAGTCACACTCACAAATGTTCTCAGAGTTTTCATGTTGAGCCTGCATTGCTGGAAGGACAGTCTGACTCCTCATCACAAAGGCCCCCATGTGCTCTTGTACAGCTTGAGCTTCTCTGAGGTGTCTGTAAGTTGCTTCCAGTGAACATTAGCTCTGGCTTTCTGATGTCTACCACGTAAACTGTCTTCTCATTTATGAAGGTAATTGGCGTTGACTTCTTTTATTCTTGTCTTCACTGCACCTATTTCCTTTAGTTTTACCACTAATAGTTTTACCACTTTTATGTTGGTCATATGTCATTTCTTATATAGGAATGAAGTGGTTTTAGTAGATAACACTTTGAAGTAAGTGCATTAGACATAGCTAAGTAAAGAATCAGTGAACTGAAAGGCATGTCTATGGATATTTTGCACTGGGACATTTTTACCCTCATTGGTGCAACTTCATTATTATCCTCCTTCTCTTCCCATATATATTACATATATATGATATGTATAGTTATATGTGTAATTTTAAGTATCCATTAGTATAATTCCATATGACTTTTTGGAACATAATTTTTGTACTGTTTATTCCTCTTTCTCCTTCCTCTCCACATAAGGCCCTGGCACCTGTTTTCCCTGTTTCCCCTTTCATAACAACTATGTCCCATCATTCCCCTCTCTATTACACCCTGATATCATCCCTTTTTAATTTCCTGGTGTCTGTGGTTACTCCAAGATATATATCATGCCAATGTGGTCAACTATATCCACATAAAACCTGAGAAAGCTTATAAAAAGGAATTCTAGACACAAAAGAACAGAGTTAAGCATGGCTTTTTTGGGGGGGGGGATAACAGCATTTTCTTGGGTGGGCTCTGTTTGCAAGAAGCAAGCACAGGCATGATTCTTTTAAGCAAAGGTTCCTAACTCAGCAGTAGCATAAAAAACTGCATGGCTCCTTTAAGAAGGCTACTTGGTTTGGGTAGTTGCATGAACTACTCTGACTCTTTAGGGAGGTCCAGCTATGGAACATTTAAATGGGGTGTGTGACCAGAGTGCTACAACCTGCTTAATGGCAACACAGACCTGCTGAAACCTGACCCTGGAACTGGGGCAGTGTGCATGGCTCGCAGAGGTGGTGAACAGACCTCTGCCATGTAGGACAGGGCGGAGCTAAAAGGCAAAGCAGCCTCGGTCATAGCTATGCCTGCTTAGCATTAAAACAAAGTACTCCTGGTCAGAAAGAAATTACATATATGCATGTAATAAAGACAAATCCAGATGGAAAATAAATGGGTCACAGTGCTGGATAAATGTTCATAGGCTTGGAAGAGAGAAGAAAAATAATACAGAACAGTTATAAAAGGAAGTAAATGGTCTTAAAATATAAAACAAAGTCTTAAAGAGACAGAGTAAATGTGTAGAAAAAGTAATAGAGTAAGAAAAATAAGCCACATAAAGACGGCATATACACAGAGAGTCTGGATTATGTATATTATTGTGTTTTTTTTAATTTTTTGACTGTGAAGTAGCTAAGTACAGAGAGATATTTCATTGTATGGGCTGCTAAGCTAAACCAGAATATATATTTTAAAAGTATCATGACTTCAGAATTTGGGTCAAAGGGTTAGTTGCTTTGGAAAAGAAGTTCTTCTTTTTTTTCCACAGAAGATGAGAACCTGTGGAATCCTTCTAGACTAATATGGTTTAATGGACCAATACCCCAAAAGGTTTTCATGAACACCCCCATAAAAATTACTTTGCACAACAAAAAGCAGTAGGCAGTTTGGAGAGAACTATACCTAAATTCCCAAATATTGTTTATAAATGTTTGTTTACATTTAAAGGGGGATATGCCATAGAGATCAATACTTTGCATTGATATGGATCTTGATTTATTAATACAAATTTAAGATAAATTTTGCTATATATATGTTTATATATTTCAGCTCTTGTTTAAGGTACTGTGTTTGTGCAGCTCACTTTAAAATGTAGTGGATAATTAAGAAATACAGGTTAATAGTCATCTAAAATAATCAAGCTTGTAGTCATGTTAATTATATATGAAATATATATTTCAGTTAAATAGGTATTCTTCAAATGTTTCAAAGACTACATAATATGACATTTAAATGTTTTAAAATCTTAGGCCTTTTCATGACAATGAGACACATCTGCTTTTGGTAGCACCAATTAATTCAAGAGGAAGATGGACATTGAAGAGGATACTAATGGAGTTTGCTAGCCATTTGGGCAAGAACCTGCTCTTTACTGGACTGCTTGGTGGTATGCTGTGTGAACTGGACATGCAGGACCCACAGAAGAATGATTGCTGAACTTGCCTAAAGGTAAGATGGTCCTTTGGGATTCCTGTTTCATGAAAGAGTCTTCCAGAAAGCAATTTCTGGGCTTTGCCATTACAAGGCAGAACAGATCTTGGGATTTCCTGCTTCATGGAAAAGTCTGCTGGATACTATGGGCCTATAGGCTAAAGATTGGATACTCCATGTTACAGAACTATGTGTGACTGTCTAGTCAGGGAGATGTCTGTCATTTCTAGAGTTTTGGAAGTTGCTTATAATGCACTTTTTGCTCACTTAGGTAATCTGGGGTCTTTGATGGGCTTGAAGAATAGACAGTTATAATTATAGTTTCCCGTAGTTATGATAAAAGATAAAGTAAATATAAATATTATAACTGTAATTCTTACTTGATATTTGTTTTGTTATATGTAATTTTACTATGTTAAAGTTAAAACCTTCCTTTTTATTTAAACAGATAAGGGGAAATGGTGTAGGAAGTCCTTCTGTATATATGTTGCTTTTATTAGTTAATGAATAAAGAAACCACTTTGGCCTGTGATAGGGCAGAGGAGAGCTAGGTGGGGATGGGAGCAAGGAAAACTAAACTGAATGCTAGGAAAAAGTGGTCAAAGAAAGAAGCCATGTAGCCCTTCTTGAGACAGATGCCAGATGCTGGATAGAACTTTACCCGGTAAGGCACAGCCACATGGTGATATACAGATTAATGGAGATGGGTTAGTTTAGGATGTAAGAGCTAGCCAATAAGAAGCTAGAGCTAATAAGTCAAGCAGTGATTTAATTAATACATTTTTTTGTGTGGTTATGTCAAGTCTGAGCAGCCGGAAACAAACAAGTGGCCTCCCACTACAACTTGCCTCTAAAGATTTATAGCTAGCATCCACAAATAAGAGAAGACATGCAGTATCTGATTTTCTGAATCTGGGTTACCTCACTCAGTATATTTTCTAGTTCTATCCACAATTAATATATTATGAGATCAGGAAAAATGGAATCATAAAATGTTCAATTAAAAGCAGTGGAGGGTAAGAAAAATTGGAAGTAAAAGAAGGCATAGTCAAAAACATTGAGTGAACAATAGTTAAAGTACAGGAAATATTAAACAATTATTTCAATAATGACCTTAGGTACAGATGCTCTCAGTATAGTAATTAAAGGACAATGGTTGTCAAAGTGTATTGGGAAGGGAAAGACCCAGCTACGCATTAAATGTAAGAAACACAGTTCAACCTAAAAATGCAGGGAGGATAGAAGTGAGACAGTGAAGAAATTAATAGCAGCCAGCACTCAAGGAGCACAGCTGGGAAGGGTATACTGATTGCACACAAGGACAAATTCATATTAAATAAAGTTACCAGCAATGAAAAGAAACATTACTTTCTGGAAAAAAAGCAACTTCCCAAGAACTTAACAATTATTAAGTTAATAATCTTTACCAACTAGACATCAGAAAATATGAGGCAAAAAAAAAGAGATAGATTTACTATCTTAGCTGAAAATTTCTACAGAAGCCCAATAGCAACAAAGACCCAACAGTCAGCCATCTGAGGGTAGGTAGACAAAACAGTACCATCCATCAACTGACTCGGGAGGCCTTTCATGTGTTACTTCATCCATCACTAATACAGTGCTGTGCTTCGGAAGCTCTTGGGGAACATTGTCCAATATAAACAATAGTCTAGGCAATTAAGTAATTTAAGCCATTTAAAAACCATAGAAATCATAGTGCATGAGACCTCAGTGGAATTAGAGCAAGCATCAATAATAAAAGCATGGTTGGAAAATTTCAAAATATAGAAGATTAAACAGCATATTTCCAAATGAAATGATTTAATTAAATTTAAGTGTACAATAAACTTAGAATATTTTTGAGCTGTCATAAATGGGGGTTAACTTTTATCAAGTGCTTATTGTAACCTTTTTATATGTAAATTTTTCTTTCCATGTCTTATAGTAGGTTTTGTTATTTGATTTTGGAATGATGAACCACCCTTGACTTCTTGGTACAGAGATGACTTAGTTATGGTATGTAATTCTATTTCTACATGGTTAAATATAGTTGGCTAATATTCCATTGAGGACTTTTACAGTTATATTTATGAGAGATACTGTCTATAGTTTTATGTTCTTATATCGTCTGGCTTTTTAATTAGAGTACATTTTACTCATACATTTCCTTGTACTTGTATTTTCTGAAAAAAATTTGAATAATTGGCATAGCATTTTGATTAAATATTTTAACTATTCACCAATAAAGCTGTCTTTGCCTGGTGCTTTCTGTTCTAACAGGTGGCTTATTATCAGCCAATTTCTGAAATAGAGCTAGGTCTAACAGGGTTATTTGGTTTTACTTGTAAGATTAAATGAATTTGTGCATTTCATTTAAGTTATTCAATATATGAGCATAAAATTGTTAATGTTATATTGTTAGCCTTTTAATGTTCATGGGATCAGTAGTGAGAGATCTTCCTTGATTTCTGACATGACAATTTGGATCTTCTTTTTTGCCCGTGGTTAGGTCTGGTTAATGGACTATTTTATTGATTTTTTTCTCAAAAGAAACAGCTTTTGTTCATTGATTTTTTTCTTCAACTGATTTTAAGTTTTTGATTTCATTCATTTCTATTATAACCTTTAACCCTTGATTTCTTACTTTGGATTTAATTTGTTCATTTTATCATTTTCTAACGTGGAAGCTATTGCTATTAAATTTAATCTTTGTTCTTCTAACATGTATTTATAAGGTCAAGGAAGCATTCTTCCACAAGATATGACCCTGTGCTTCATCTCCTCCTTCTGTTATGGCATTTGCTGTATGGTTAAGTATATTAGTGATGTAAGTATATAGACCTAGCTCTATTTCAGAAATTGGCTAATAATAAGCCACCTGTTAGAACAGAAAGCACCAGGCAAAGACAGTTTTATTGGTGAATAGATCACGAGAGAAGCCAGTGCCATTTAGAAGTAGTCAAAGATAAGATGAACTCATCACAGGGCATGGAATTCTTTCTGCTGGAGGCTCTTTCTGGTTACCATAACCTAAAGACTTCATGGAGATTGTCACTCCCCTTTCCTGAAATTAATTCCACAGCTTATTCACATGTTTTAGTAATTCTGATGTCAGTGTAGCAGAGTTGGTAAGAAAATTCTGGAATCAAGTGAAATGTTTTTTTTATTTCTGTTCTACTATTTACTTGCTGAGCGATTCTAGACATTGAATCTTGACTTTCTTATTTATACGATGCAGCTAAATTACAGCACATGGGGATGTAAAGATCAGAATTAGTAAATTCATATATGATGTATGTAGTGTTGCCTGGACCACACCATTGAACTTCTGCCCAAATGTCATGAACAGCCCTGATCTATGTATGCTTCCACTGAGTCTATGACCTGATGGCTTTCCCAAACTACTGTCCTGACATTTTTTTTCATATGACATCCTTCATGCTGACAGCTACTATCGCAGAAGAAAACACTTTGGGAAATACTATCCAGGAATAATTTGGAATATAATTTTTGGATTGACACTATTCGAGCCTCCTTGAAATGAGCATTCCCCAAACTCCATGCACAAAACACAGTTACAATGTCCTGATATGTCCTACAGCACACACACACACACACACACACACACACACACAGTGGTGGGGGGAGAGACCTTGATGATAGGGTTTCCTAAATTTATTAGAATAAACAGTGTTTGCCCTGCTTCGCATAAAAATAGTTATAAAGCTTAGAATGTCTGATAATTGAAACATATGTCGGGCAACGCTGGACCTGACCCCATCTCCTGTGATCCTGGCATACTTTGAATTTCTTCCACTGCTCCCACCATCAAATGGGAATTCTGGTCTTTTCCAAATACCTCTGTATGTGTGGGCTGAATTCATCTCCTGAAGAAAGAGCTTTAGAGAGAGTAACACTGCTATGTCACCCTCTGAGGTATGTGATTTGACCCTTGTTGTTTGTAGTATTCCCTTCTAATACATTATCTTTACATTATTTCATCTTCTGGACATTATCAGTAACTGACTAAAGCCTTGTGTCATGGCAGAGGGGTTTCTTGGAGAGAATACCTAGAGGGCAATATGAGAAGCAAAGAAAGGTGAGAGGAAGCTGGTTTACCAGGGACTGGTTCATTCCTAATTCTCATTGGAATAAGCCCTTACAAAAGGCCAAGGCCCAGGCAAAATCTAACTAAGGAAACAAAACCAGTGAAAATTAACAAAGCAATGATATTACCACAGAGCAAGGAACTATTCCTGTTTGTTTTCTGGTCCATGTGGCTGGTTGCCTTTCAAAGGGTATCCTTGTCTCAAGGATTGGATCCAGGGTTCAGAGCTTGTAAATCTATACCAGACATGCACCCCCCAAGAGACTGTCAAAAAGAATTAGCGTCCCTCTGAGTTGGAAAAAGACACTTGTCCTGGTGGCAGGCACTTATCTTGCTCAATGCCATGTCAATGTGACCACACACCAATGAGTCTCACATTCGACAGAGGAAAGGCATTATCCCACCCAGGAAGACACTACTCACTACCCCGTGTGAGTCAGAGGAGGTCAGACTCATATGGATACCATTTGTGGAAAGTTTATATGAAAACTATGAAATTTGACTTAGTAGACTGGCGGAAATAAAAATTCAAACAAACAAAAACATTTTCAAAACCAACTCTGAGGGGAAAAATAACAGTACAAAAGGTTTAACGTTGCCTCCGAGATCTCTCTTGGCAACATCATCATTCCTAAAACTGCATTCCTTGGAACACCAACGCTGAGTGGGATAGTGTGGAAAATTGTATGGGCTCGGAACCAGTCCAGAATAATCAGCGTTTTACACTCCCTGTTGGAAACTGACACATGGGGACTTTGAAATTTTTAAAAGAAAACAAAACTGTTCATTTTGGACTATCCAAATTTCTTCAAATTTATGTGAGCATCTAAGCATTTTATCTGGACTATTTTAAAACTGGTTACAGTTCATTGAGTGGTGATAGTGAGTATCTCCCCTCAGTAAACCCTTCTTTGCTTACCTTTCCTCAGAGTCAGCAACCCAAAGTTTAAAACATCTGCCCTTTCAAAACAGCAAGCCAAGAGATGTTGTGGATAAGGAAGTGGTTTGAAAGAGGCTTGTAATGTTTATATGAAGACATCTCATGTGCCATATTGATAAAAATGCATAGTACTGAGCCAGTCCTGCTGGGCAATACTAAGAATTAAATGGATGTATCTCAATAGGCTACCAATTTTTAGCTTCCAGGGATTTTTCCCCTGGAATAAAATAATTGAGAGCAAACCAAAGAGATTAAAAAGTTATCACTTGACTGAAGGAAGAAATATACACTACAAGCTAAATAAAACAGCTTGATTAGTTCATCAATTTGACAAACGTCTCTCAACATTTCTATTGAAGACTCTTGCTGTGGGAAGTGATAGAAAGTCTGACTCAGATGATCTATATCTGAGAGGCTGTGTGGGGCTAAGGAGATGGTTGAATTAGTATACATTTGCCATGTAAGTGTGAGAACCTGAGTTCAAGTTCCTAGCTCCTATGATAAAGGCCAGGGGTTGTGGTGTGTGTCTGTAAGTTCAGCACCGGGAAGTGGAAATACGGAGATCCCTAGAGCTCACTGACCAGTCAGCCTCCCCTAATTGATGAGCACCAAGTTCCAGGGAGAGTTTCTGTCTCAAAAATAAGGTAGAGCCGGGCGGTGGTGGCACACACCTTTAATCCCAGCACTTGGGAGGCAGAGGCAGGCGGATCTCTGTGAGTTCGAGACCAGCCTGGTCTATAGAGCTAGTTCCAGAACAGGCTCTAAAACCACAGAGAAACCCTGTCTCGAAAAACCAAAAAAAAAA
>NW_026068153.1:227625-241489 GCF_014885135.2 Alexandromys fortis | reverse complement strand
AAGAGAGAGGAAGTATCGGGCAGAGTAGCCCCTGAGGATGACCAGGAAGTGTAGGAGGGGTGTCTGAGTTCCCTGTCCCGGGCTGCTGCCGCGGTCAGAAACTCACTCACCCCAGTGATGTCTCTCCTGGTGCCTGGACCGGAACTCCTTGCTCGCTTGCTCATTTTATAATAGTGAAAATGGCTTTTGTCATCTTCGGGTCTAAGAAACTTTGCTTGAACATGTTTCTTTCCCTTTCCTTGGAATTGACAGTTGTTTTTAATCTCATTTTTAAAATCTTGTTGTTTTTTATTTTCATTCTGCATGATATTCAAGGTATCTTCTACCCAGAGTAACCCTGATTTATGTTTGGGGGCTCCGCTCCTCACAGATTGGCTCAAGTGCAAGTGAAGACTTATGCAGTGCTCCATTTGATCTATGCAGAGTTCTAAGTGCTTTACACGAATCAGCTCAGTGAATGACTTCCAGCCACTGTGAGGTGGATACCATTCATTTCTCCACTTTTGAGAAAAGGAAAATGAAGCTATGGAGAGTTTTTTACAGCTGACCACAGACTCTATGGCTCCCAAAACTCAAAGCTGGGGTTCAGAACACAGCAGTGCGACTCCAGAAACAATGTATTAGTCATTGCCTTCTAGTGAGTACCATCACTCTACCTATTTTAGTAGGCATGGGCACATGCAAATGAAGAAATGGCTATCTCCCTGTGAAAAGCATTCTTACACATGGAAGGTGTAATCTAGTGATTACAATTCAACTTGCCCATTCAAGAAAGTGTGTGTATTATCTCATGCAGGCTTGGGATGGGGAATAACTGTCCTTACCTGAGACGAAGAGTCGACCACAGCACCAAAGCATGATGATAGCGTGCTTGTAGCATGGATCTAATTGCTTTCAATAATAAAAACCTGGAGTCAGATATAAGGGTTAATGCTGGAAGATCAGAGAAGCAGAGCAGCCAGCCACTAGTTGTTACCTTTATTGAATTCTCAGACCAAGGGTGCGATCCTATCCCTATAAATCTTTAAACTGAATGCTATGAGCTCCTGTCTCCTCCTGCCTTATATTCCTCTCTTTACCCAGCCGTTTCCCTTCCTGTCTCCACCTCTCCAATGCTGGGGTTAAGGGTGTTTGATTCCCATATGCTAGGATCAAAGGAAGGAGCCACCACCACCTGGCTCTGTTTCTTTTTTAAACTGCATTAATCTCGTGTAGCCCAGAGTGGCCTTGAACTCACAGAGATCTCTCTGCTTCTGCCTCTGCCTCATGAGTGCTGGAATTAAAAGTGTGAGACACTTGGCCTTTATGGCTAGCTAGTTTCCAGCTCTGCACTCTGATCTTCTGGAGAGCTTTATTTTTTAAAACACAAACAAAATATTACTACATGTGCTGGTCCTTAAAACAAAACAAAACAAAACAAAAAACAATGTTTTTGCCTTGGAGAAGAGTGAGAGATGGAGAGCTATCTGAGGTTTCTAAAAAGCATGCAGACTTACTCATTTCTTCAAACACATGCTTATGATGGCTAGTAGACACACTTATGGAGGACTGGGGCCATCAAGCCTGCCCTCTGGAGCCCATATGCTTTCAGCATCTCTTCTAGCTAGGAGATCAGGCAGTATTCCCTGTGTGTTTCCAGCCAGGCCAGAATGCCTCCTCTTTCCAGGATGCTGGTTCCAGGGGTTTCCATATTTCACTGGATTCCTCAAAGAAGAGAGGTGTGAGCCTTGGTCTCAGCATTTGCTTCTTGTGGAAAGTAAGAAAATCACCTTAAAGGCCTTCTAAGAGGTAAAGAACTAAAAGACTTCCTTCTTTAGCTAAGCTTGCTGACTGAGGTTGATAACTGCCCACAGCAGAATGGCGTATGCATGTGTGGGCATGTGTGTACATGCATTTTGTGCTGTGCGTGTTGTTTGTTATGGAATTCAAGAGTGGGAAGGCAGTGAGTTTCAACCTTCATTGTTGGCTTGCTTGGTGCTTGGAGAGGTTGGCTGTGTGTGCATAGCACAGTGGCGGGGACCACATCTTGGGTTTGGAGAGGTTGGCTGTGCACAGCACAGGGGAGGGAACTGTATCCCAGGTTTCAGTAAATGATTGTGTTAGAGAAGAAGGAAACAGGTATGTCCTGATGTTTCCCATAGTTCATCATGAGGTAGCTAGATTTTAGCATAGGACTGGAGAACAGCAAAGCAGTTGTCTCCTTTTGTGGGGATAATTGAAGTGATCTATACTATTTTATTGGAGAGGGATTATTCCATCTAGCTGGTCACACCAAAATTAGGTACTGAAATTTTACGAAGAAAAATCAGACTATACACTAAGGATTTTACAGACAATTGTTTTTGTCATATGGTCTAGAATCTGAATTCTGAGATTTAGTTTAAATCTTGAAACTATGTCTACTGGCTTTTTCTTCTGGAATCCTGAACAGTTATTCTCAAAACTTGTGGGCAGCTCAGTGAATAGAACATAAAGATTCAGAGAGAGAAACCAGGTCTTAGGAAATAAGATGGAAAGTACAGGCAGAGTGACCACCTGTTACCTCATATCTGGGGAAGTAAAGACAGGCAGTCCCTTGAACTGGTGGCTAGCTAGACTAGCCAATGAGAGGTCGTGTCTTGTTTTTTTTTTTTTGGTTTTTCGAGACAGGGTTTCTCAGAACTAGCTCTTGTAGACCAGGCTGTCCTTGAACTCCCCGAGATCCGCCTGCCTCTGCCTCCCGAGTGCTGGGATTAAAGGCGTGCACCACCACCACCCGGCAAGAGGTCGTGTCTTAAAAAGAAGGGGAGAACGATTGAGAAAGACATCTGATATTAAGTTCACATCTGCATGTGCACGTGAAAGTGTATGTAGCCACAGGCATGTGTACTGCACACACATATTAAAAACATAAAACCTGGTTTATCACATAGTAATCTCATCCATTTATCCAAGAAGTTTTATTAGTTAGTCAGGCACTGTTTCAGGCAGCGGTACAGGATGAATGGACAGACTCTGTCTTCATGGGGCCTGATGAATGAATGGTGCTTGTGAAAAAAATAGGATCAAGGAGATGCCTCACTGGGTAGAAGTGTTTGCCACACAAGCCTGATGACCTGAGTTGCATTCCTGGAATCGGAGATGAAAGGAGAGAACAAATTCTCAAAAGCTGCTGTCCTCTAACCTCCATATTCACATGGTGGCACATGTATGTCACATGTGCACACACACATGCACACACACACCATCATCATCATTAGCATCAAGAGCTCTGGAGTATTTCAAAACCAGAACAATGCACAGGATGGCCAAAAACAGAGGTTAGCACTCAGCTCCTACAATTTGTTATGCACTCCAACTATAACCATTTGAATATTACTTAATGAAAATTGATTGAGTGACAGGTAGAAAACTTGAGCACCACTAGGACTGTTGGTTCATAAAAGTGGCTCTGCAGCCCTGTCAGCTGACACCGGATACTTAGGATGAAGACTGCCTGGGTCAAACCTTGGCTCTGTACCCTTGAATGATTTTGTTAACTCAGAACCAGGCATTATATTTCCAATCATGTCCACTTTACAGACGGAGAGACTGAGTCACATGAAGCTAATTTCTGTAAGGTATACAGAGCTGTGCCTAACTTGTGATATTTTAGAATCATTCACTCAGCTTACATGTCCTGAAGCCTCTCTATCTGTCACTGTGACTGTCAGTGCAGTGGGGGGCAGGGGGGACCCTTGTTCACAGAGTTCATGTTAGTCGTGTAGACCCTGAAAAATTGCAGAGAATGAGATCCTGCCACAGCGAATGGGTGTATTTCCGGGCTTGGGGATATCCTCCAAGAATGTTTCTCTACAGCTTTGATTGTGGCTGCCTTGATCACATGGGTTTCTCAGCAGATGGAGGTCCCAGCACAGAGCTCAACCAGAGAATGGCAGTGATTTGTAATAAACCAGAACTGAACTCAAGGAGGGCAGGGGTGTCTCCATGGCAAGAGTATCAACTATGTTTTTTTCAGGGTAAAGCCCCTCCCCTTCTTATGTCACACATATCAGTCTCTAAACTTGAGAAAGAGTAAATACATTGTTCTCTGGACTGAGTCTCCATCCAGACAAACAGCTGAAGCCTAAAGGTCAGAGGGTACCACGTCTTTTGAGAGTCTCCTTTCCTTGCTTCACTCCCTAAAGCTGACAAATGTCACCTCTTACCCTGCAACCACATGAACCATGGAATCTGAAAGAAGCTGTGGTTCAGGGTAGGTAGCTTGGCAAAGGATAGACAGGGGGCCTTCAACTTGTCAGACACTTGATAGCTATAGTTTATGTAGTGAGAAGGCCACTTGGTCATTCTAGCCGCTTAGCCCCGAAATAACCACACAGAAACTATACTATTTAAAACACTACTTGGCCCATAAGCTCTATTTTCTTATTTGCTAACTCTTACATCTTAATTTAACCCATCTCCATTAATCTGTGCATCTCCATGAGGTTGTGGCCTACCTGCAAAGTTTTAGCATGTCTGTCTCTGGTGGAGGCTCCATGGCTTCTCTCTGCCTCTGCCTCGACCTCCTTTCTCCCAGGATTCAGTTTACTTTTTCCCCACCTAGCTCTGTTCTCCTGTAGCTCTGCTATAGGCCCAAAGCAATTCCTTTATTAACCAATGACATTCACAGCATACAGAGGGAAATTCCACATCAAATTTACATCACAGAGCAGTGAGTTCCCATCTCTGAACTCAAGATGATTTGAGAAAACACAAGGATTGGAGAGAACAGTCACCACAAAGGAGGGCAACTATAATAATGAGGACTTTCTTATAACAAAAGTCACATGGCTGAGGGAGTGCCAGGGCCGGGGTGGGAAGAAGAGTTGCTCTGAGGTTTCAATCGAATGTCTGATCAATGATCAAGTTCTGATCTGAGGACCCAGAGCTGTTCTGTGGTTTACAGAGGAAGTGTCCTCAGGACCTGCCCTTGGTGGTCTGCATCCCTGACAGGAAACTGGAAATGGGCTCTGGCAGAAGCTGGAAGACCCGAGTCATCTGTGCTTTTGTGTTCTTTATGCAAAAGCCAAAGGCTCAGCATTCTACAAAAGTACCCTGTATCTTGACAAATAGAACATCATTAAACACATACATCACATCTGAAACTCTATGGCTTCCCACAGCTTTCCTCATCTCAATGGTTTGGAAAATAATGAGACTTCTTGAAGTCCCTTGCAACCATTGTAGTTAAATTTAATTGTCTACTTTATATGTCCTAAAAGTGTCTGAAACGGGAGTCTCAGTTGGGGGGTTTCCCACATAAGATTGGCCTGGATGCTTGCCTGTGGGTGCTGTCTTGATTGCTAAGTCATGGAGGAGAGCCGAGGCTGCTGTGGGCAGCATCATTCCCTGGGCAGTTGGGTCTGGATGGTACAAGAAAGCTAGCCAAGCCCGCACTCCCCTGCATGAGCCTGCAATGAACAATCAAGCAGCATGCCCCCATAATCTCTGCTGTACTGTTTTGGTTGTGGGAAAGTTCCCTGGTCAGAGGTAAGGCTGTGTGAGAGAGTGTGCAAGCCTATCTATGGGATACTTCCCGGAGTTCCTGCCCTAGCTTCCCTCAGTGGCGGAGCGTGACAGAAAATGTAAGGCAAATGCACCCATTTCTGCCACGTCGTGTTGGTCAGATTTTATCACAGCACAGGGAAGAAGCTAGAACACATGAGGAGGTCTGGCTTTTCTATCGTGATCTATCCTCTCCTCCCACCAAACAAAAAACCATGAAATAATCAGTGCTTCTCAACCTTCCTAACACTGCAACCCTTTGATACAGTTCCTCAAGTTGTGGTGACCCCAACCATAAAATCATTTCCTTGTTACTTTTTAACTGCAATTTTGCTACTGTTATTAATATCAATGTAAATATTTGATATGTAGGATAGCTGACATGTGACCCCAAAGGGGTGGCAGCCCACAGGTTGAGTACTACTGAAGTAACTGATTTGAATGAGGAAGTACAGTAATAACTACATCTGAACTATTTAAGTCTGTGCTGGATGCATCATACTTGAATCTTCGTTAATCCTTTTAACCACACCACTAGTGTTGCCCCCATTTTGCAGAGAAGAAAACTGAAATAGCAGTGGAGAAACTTGCCAAGGTTACCCTCTTAGTGAGTAAAAAGCTGGGGTGCCTACCCATAACTGTGACTCAAATGGTCCCTGAACTGTATCTAGTAAAGGATCATCATAGAGATGCCTCCAGGACCACCCTTTCTATTCCTTGTCCACCATGCCCCTGAGATAGAACTGCTTTCACCAAATCTGTGCTTTCTCTCTCAGTCCTACTGGGCTCTGAGCAAAGAAGAAAGGAAGAGTTCTGTGGATGAAATTTGAGTATCTCTGCTCTTGTTTGAACAGTTTTGTTTTGTTCTAGTAGAGAATATTTTGAAAGAAGACAAAGAGAAAATGGAGGCAGAAAGAAAGTAGGAACCGGAGATCCATGGAGTTTACTGTGAGATCATGTCTCTCAGGAATGTCAGAAGCCACACCCCTGTCTCAGCAACATGACTACATCAACATGAGCTGAACAAGGACAACAACAGTCGACAGGCCAAAGTGAATGGGGAAAAACCCAGAAAATCTCAACTCTAGACTAAGAACTCTAGGCAGCCAAGAAATGCCGAGAACGGGAGACATCTTCCTCGGGGAAGCTTACCAACTGTTTATCAATACCAAGTGGTCGGCTCTGAGAACATACATACAAGTAACATTATGCAGACTGAGCAGGTTGTACTTATATATTTAGAAAGATACATATATGATGTGTGTATGTATGTATGTATGTATGTATGTATGTATGTATGTATGTGACAACAGTCAATGAAAAGAAGTCATGAATTTAAGAGTAAGAGGAGGCCTTGGAGGGAGGAAAGGGAAGGGGAAATGATGCAATTATATTATAATATATAAAAATAAGAGAAATAATGTTTTTAAAAGATAATACCATTTTCTGTATGAAACAAAATTTGGTGCCATCCATATTAATCTACAAGTCCCTCTACCCTGGGGCAAAACAAATACAGAAGAACTTTGCTCTTAGTAAGAATGTGTTATTATTATTATTAGTTTCTTCAAGTTAGAGTTTCTCTGTGTAGCCCTGGCTGTCCTGGAATTCACTCTTTACATCAAGCTGGTCTCGAACTTACAGAGATCCCCTTGTCTCTACCTCCTGAGTGCTAGGATTAAAGACATATGCCACCACTGCCCAGTACTTTTATTACTGATGGTAGATCTATCCATGTGTGGGCCTGAGGTACCTTTTCACTACTAAAGTGAGTCAACTGAAATCAGCATAGCCATGTGCATTGGGAGTTGTAATATGCCACATTCTACAATATTCATGTCCTGACCTAATGTTTGTAGAATATGGCTTGTTCTATGAATAAATAGCAGTTTTAGATCTGCAGGGGGCTAGATTTAACCCTCATGTTGACTTCTTATGAATGGTCACAGCACTTGCCGCATCTCTAAGCCCTGGACTCTGCCTACCTATAATAGTGCCATGGGACTTACAGGGAACCTAAATATAGTGGCACAGTGTAACACACCTGCCATGCTGGTGGTCATAGAATATTTGTGTGTCCCTTTCTGCATTTGTCCCTTTCCTCTGTTTCCTTGATGCTACACCCAAGCATCCAGATCAGATGTAGAAGCAAGTGGTCTCTACATGCGGATAAAAGTAAGAGACTGTGCAATGTGCCTCAGTGATAACTTGGACGAGAGGAGGAGGAAGTAAGAGCAACTCTGTAAGGAACACCTCCTCCTCTGGCCTTCCAACAGCTCCCAGCAATCAGCAGTGTGGGTGGGATGTGTGTGGCTGGGAGTGGGAATGGCCAGCATAACCCTCCTGGTTACATAGCTGAGAGGGGTGGTTCTAACAGAAAATCCCCTCATCTCCTATTCTGCCCTTATTCCTCTATTGGCTGTAAAGACCTTGGTGAGAAACACTTAAATCAAATGGAACCCACAGTTAGCCAACAGCATTCTTCAATAAATCACATTAATGTCCACCATAATTGGCATTTCCTTGAAGGAAAGGAGTTAAATGCTGATTTATAACATGTTATTGCTTTCCCCTCATAATCCAGGGCTATTTGTAATCTAATTTCTAATCTCAACACTGACATGATTCCCCTAGGAACTGTCAGGCCAGGGCCTAGCAGCAGTTCTGAGCTTTCAGAACCTTCCCGGCGAGTTCTCTGAGTAGGTTAATCTGTTCAAGGCAGCTGAGGCCAGCCTGAACTGAGTGTTCTTCGTCTCCCAGAAGAACCGTATTAGACATAGGTCTGCTCCACTCCTGGAGTCACTTGTCGACTCTCCTTGAACTTTCAGCCACCTCCTGACCCGGGGTTGCCATGACTAGAGAATTCTGTAATGTTCCCAGAACAAGCTGTCTCTGTGCATGGGTTTTGATTCCAGTTGCCCCTTTCTTGATGTAATGACTGAGTCTTGCCTGACCTCCCTGCAATTTTGGAGCCGTGGCAAAGTGGACCTAGCTCATTTGTAGGGCAAAATACCACGGCCTTTGCTTAAACAGCAGCAATTTATGTTGTCAGGGTTCTGGACACTGGTAATCTAAGGTCAATGTGCCAAGTTGGCCTATTTCTAATTGAGCCTTCCTTCCTGATCTGCAGACGGCATCTTCTCATTGCATCCTTTCTTAGATGTGTTGCTGGGGTGGGGGACCTGGCTTTCTCTCCTTGTGGAGCCATCAGTTCTGTCCGATCAAGGCCCAAGCCTTATAACCATAATGACCTATCTTCCACAGTAGATTAGGTCTTAGATATATAAATTTGGAGAGCATTCGCATTCACAGCAGTGACTCAACCTACAGGAGTTCTCAGCGTTATATGGAGGATACTGTTTGAGGAGACTTCTCTACTCCAACTGTATACTTACCCGGCCGAGTATTTGGTTATTCCTTAAGTTTTTCATGTGGCATGAGATCTGCTCACCCACAGGCATGCACCAACTCCGTCTGGCTGGCTGCAGCCAGGAATGAGAGATACTCTGTTCACCGTCTTCCAGACATGTGGCACTACAAAGGTACGCTCAAATTAGAGGGCCAGAGCTTGCCCAGGTACACCATCTTGCTGCACTGAGCACTGTGGGAGATTCTATAAGTAAGGAGCTAGAAGGAACCACAACAAAAATATATCATCAAGATAGAATGCCCTTGAAGCTAGGTCTAAGGGAAGAAAAATAGTCCAAGGATTTAATTCCTATTCAAGCTTACTGTCTTGCCCCTTTGTCTTTCCCTTCCTTTCTCTTAGCCCCTCCCCTGCCCCACTGTTCTATACCACACATAAAATCCTAAATTACTAGGTTAAAAGCAAAAAGGTTGAGGAAGCCTTAGGTTCCTACAGAATATTTTGGGTGATTAGACCTAGGAAGTCACACACACATGCGTGCACACATACACACACACACACATTGCAAAAGATGGAAACAGATGAAATTGCTTTGTTGTTTGGCTATTCTTAGTTGAGGAAATAGGTAAATATATGGTATCTGTCATTCATAGGAACCTGAGGAATGTAAAGTCCTCTGTCAGGCATTATCCACTAAGCATTATAGATTTGCATATGATAAAAGGGAAGAGCCCTATCAGACACAATCAAAGAACAATATTATAGAAGAAATAGATTTGGGAAGGACACAAAGATGTTAGAACTAGCAGGCATGCCCAGCTCAGCCCCTGTAAAGCCCTAGTATCCAGCCTTTATGTTGTACTTGCTGTTTCAAAGTCACTTTTCTCAATGACTTCTTAACACAGGAAGCTGTGGAAATCGACATGCAGGGTTTTGCTGCTATAAAGTCCCTATGGTCACTAAGTTCTTGCTGGGTCACCTGTGTCCTTGTGAAAGGATAGTCTTTACTGCTTCCATTTCTGGAGAACCTACGTCTGGATCAACCTAAATAAAATTCGGGGCTTTTGTGCTGGGATATAAGATCACTGCAGCTGCAAGGCCGAGTGATCCACGCTCCGTACAATCTGGGACAGATGGCCTGGTCTTTCGGCAGGTCAGGCACAGCCCCCGACCACACTCATTCTCTCTGCTCTCTCTGGCAGTGACAACTGGACAGGATTCTAATGGTTGCCTAATGAGCCTGATTAAAACCTGGTAACGACTCACCCTGGGAGAAAATGTTCGATGCTTCAGAATGCATTGTGCTTTATTGTCTGTGAACTCCTCGCTGATGGAGACCAAAGAATGACGGACTTTGGTTATGTGCAGGGCTGGGCACGGGGATGCTGGAAATGGGAGGTAGCTTCAGACTGTCAGTGACAGAGACCCAAGAGGCGCTTTTGCACACAGAAGTGCCTTACTCAGGGACATTCAGAGGAAAACTTTTACTCTTTCCTCCTTAGCGCTCCAGCCCTAACCTGGCAAGAAAAGCAGCTGTTGAGTCTAAACAGAAATGTGTTGTTTTCTGTGGAGATTTGATTAACACTGTGCTGGCGAGTCCTTAGGGTCAGGGTAGATTATATTACAGTCATGACAAGTAGTTAATGAATTTACACGGAGCAATCCATACAGTGCTAAAGATTTTTCTGTCAGGATTAATATCCAAAATGCGCAGGACACTCAGTCTGAAGCAGGCCTCTGCCTCTTGCACCCTTATGATAGGTGGCTTGTGTTTAATGTCCCATGATTAGAGCTAAGTGATAGACAGGAGCTCTGCAGTGGGATTCAGGATTGCTTAGAGGGGTTTGTAAACGGGATTCAAGACTGGCTTCATTCTGTTCTGATCTCTTGCTCTCCTGCCCCCTCTGTGGCCACCAAGCTCCTCTGAGAATTCCTGTAGCACCCAGGGCGTCTCTCCATATTATTGTATCTTTTCCGTGACCTGTCTGGGTACTTGTTCTAACTTATTTCAGTCTTAGACATCTGCCATCACCTACCCCGAAAAGGAACTGATGCTAGATTGCTCTCCCTTTCCAGGAACCAGCTCCACCTAAACTGTTCCCTTGCCCTCTTCTCAAGCCTTAAACTTGGCTCTTGCAGCCATGTCCACAGTCCAGAAAGAAGAGCCTCATTGCTTGCTAATATGTGCTTCTAGATGCCCAGTACCTGCTGTTAGAGATGGCAGATTGCTTACTCATCTTTACAACAAAATATTTGACAAAAGCGACTTATGGGGGAAGGATTTATTTTGGATCCTAGATTCAGGGTACAGTCCATCATGGTGGGGCATCATGGTAGGAGCTTGAGGCAGCTGGTCATAGGGCATCTAGTCAAGAAAAAGACAGTGATAGAGGCTGGCGTCGGGTCAGCTGCTTTCCTCTTATTCTATGTAATTTAGGCCTCGGATCAGAGACTTTAGGGTGTATCTTCACCCTCTAATTAATATGATCTCGATAATCTTCCAGAGAAATGACTAGAGGCTAATCCCATCAAAATCGCTTTTCACAGATGTGTCCAGAAGCTTGCTGATTCAAGATCCCATCAAGTGGACAATCACTATTAACACTCTGGGGTAGTAAATAGCAAAGCATAATGGGAGCCAGCACTTCCTGGACAACATCCCAGGAATTCCCACGCAGGAGTCCTTCCTTGATAAGCGCGCATATTCTTTTCTTATCAAGAATCACAAAGGAGTTTCCGTGGGAAATAAAAAGGAGTTGGCTACTCACACTTCAAAAATCAAGGATTATGTCAACATTTCAGTAAACGAATAAATTATCAAATGAATACATAAATGAATGCTGGTGGAAATATTTTGCTTTAAAAGAATCAGGGACATCTCTGGTGAGGACATCTTTAGCATATTCCTGTCCATGGCAGCAGTATGTAGACCAACTAGTTTCTAGACACATGATGGTAGTAAATTTGAGCATTGGGGCATCTTGTCTCTTCTTGTAGACTCCCTCAATACCATGATCATTTTTGACAAAGCTTGATCTAATACTGGAAAAACCAACAACTTTGGCTACCACTAGTTTTCTTTACTCCTCCCAAGTTTCATCAATTAAGGTTGATAAAAATGTCAAAGAAGGCATGTTAGGAGAGCATATCTAAGAAAGGTCCCTGTGGGCACTTGGTAGGGGACAGAAGGAGTAGTGGGTGGGCCTTGCAGCTACAGCCACCATGTAGCCACGTGCTCACCATTGAATGAATCTATGGTTCATGAAGGTGGGATCATCCTTTCTAAAAATGGGAGCTGGAGTATAAAGTCAGAGGATATCTATAGACTGGGTATGGAGACCAATGACTTGAATTTGACCAGCAAAGTTGATTCCATCATACACTAGAAGAGGGATCTGGCCTCTACTGAGAACCTGACGAGACTTGGAATTCCACACATACCCGTTCCACAAACACGCTGTCTTTCTAGCATTCCAAAGTCAGCAGTAAAAATACTTATGAGAGGCAATCCTATTTCAGAATCTAAAGGAGTCCACCTCCAGGTTACCCTTGTAATGGAAGCACGATGCACATCCAATTGAGCCACTGCAGAATACTATCCCTTGAGTCTGTCAAAGACATTGATGTGAGTCTGAGCCGTGGGGGTTTTATATCTGAAAAATCAGCACCATCTTGAGTTCTCCGGTTCCTCTATTCTTCTAAGGGACTGCAGTGTTTAGAAGGTCTTAGCTGGCTCCTGCTATGTCCAGGACAGACTACTGAGATGTATAGAACAAGCTGAATGACTGTGTGTCATTATCACAAATTGGGTGACAGAGTCAAGAGCATTAACTTTACATGAATGTCAACACTGACATGTGTATTCAATCCTTCAGCCTTTGAAATTTAAGTAGAATGTGTGATATCTTTCCTTCTCATATCATTTTCCTATTTAAATCTCATACCAGTTACTTCCTCTTCCATGAAGCTTTCCTGCTCTTTGTAATAGTAAGTGACCCTTCTTTGGTACTCCAGGTCATCTCACTATGGGAATAGCTTGTTCCTGTAGCCATGTGCTCCAAGAATGTGCATGCACGACGGAATAGAATTGTATGTGTTTTTTCTATGAAGCCAATGGTCAGTAAATGATAAATAAGCCACATTGCCAAAACTGATTCTGTGATCAAAGCCTTATGTTTACTATGAACCACAAAAACCTGTTCTTTAAGACCCCGAGAAGTCAAATAATCATAAATATGCTTTTCAGGGGCTTACTGGGAATCCACTGTTGCCAGAAATGCCTACTACCAAGTCTGCATCTCTACTGGTCATCTGAGTCCTTTCCTCCTAACCCTATCTAGACCCAATGTGGTAAGTCTGGGGAGCTCAAAGACAGAAGTCTTCTCATTTCTCCCCTCTCCCATACAGGGTCCATTCTTATTTAATTAACCAGGTAGTTGGCATGTTTTCTGTTATTTCATGTCAATAAGTGATCCTACATTTTTCTTCTCTCAAAAGGGTCTCCCCACAGGAACACCCTCACATATCTCCTTCCATATACTATCCAGAAGCTTCAGGGACATTTTCTATTTTGTTGGGTGTGAGCCATGGACTGGAAGAGCCTCTGGGGTCACATTCAAGGCTCATCCCTACCTCTGAGGCCATGTGCTTCCAGGAAAATCACCTTAAAGGGCTTTTTGTAATGCTCACATTCTCTCAGAATGCATTCCCGAGTCTCTTTTGGTTTTAGTTGAGGGCATGGTTGGCCAAGAACAAGAAGGCAGACACATTTCCCAAAATTATCCCATGTGACTTGCACTGCTCTTGTTATTATGGTTTATTAACTTTTATGGTGCATGTATTATTTTGTAATCTTTATTACCACCAGAGCGTCTATATTTTGCAGATAAGGATACCATAGTGACAAGAATTAGATAGAATGGTCAAGGTCATGTAGCTGTTAAGTAGAAGTGGTAACACTGTAAGCCAGGA
>NW_026068153.1:120125-222625 GCF_014885135.2 Alexandromys fortis | reverse complement strand
TGAATTTGGAATCATTCCTTACACAGCAATAGCTAACTGATTCAACTTCTGGTACTTGAAGAAAGTTTCCTGGCTGTTGTACTATGTCTAGAAAGTTTCTGCCAGTGTAGACTTTCTCATGTTCACCTAGTTTGCACAAATTTTAAGGGTAAGGCGACAAACCCTCTAGAATTATTCTGTCAATGTCCAGTGTGAACCAATGATGCTTATTTTGTCATGTATACAATGAGTACTTTTATATGTTTCTATAAACAGACTCAGTCTATCTTCTGCTAAACTCAGGTTAAAGCCCAGAATGATACTAGAACAAAAGCAACACAGTACTAGGCTGTCAGTGCTACTGAATCACCACGGTCAACAGACTGAATGGTAAATGCTTTGGTATCTCCCCACACCTGTTCTGCTTCTCTTGGTGTCTTCCATTGCTCCTCTGGACACAATTCATTCTTCAGTTCCTTTACCCACAGGGCAGTGTTCGCTTCCCTATTGTCGCAGGTCCATTCCTGACCATGTACTGGTCTTATGCTGTAAAGCAGTCTATATCCAGCCTGAATCAAAGATCTTAGTGTACCGCAAACTTCCAATTCTGCCTTCTCTTGTGAATCCTCTTATTCCCAGGACACTAGAATTATAGCTGAGTTGAAGAAGTTCCATCATTTTTTGTGGCTTTGGTTTGCACTTCTGCAATCCTAGGGGACTGGATGCTTAGAGGGTGTATGTGGCTTACAGGCATAACTTTCTCCAATGACCCTTATCTGTGCATCCATAGTCATATAAACATAATTTTCTAGCTTTGGAACGAACATTCAAAACTAGCCATCCCAACACTTTAATTTATAAATGAGGAAGTGGAGCCCTGGCCAGATAACGTGGTTACCCTGGGCCCACCCAGCAAGTTCACAGCAGGACTGATTTGGAAGCCTGGGCTCTTTGTTTTCATCATTGTCTCTCCTTCAGCTTCCTTAGGACAGGGAGTAATTTCAGATTCATCTGCTCTTCTTTGTCTTCAGCCACACAGTCCCGGAACTGTAACCAACACCCAATAAATCTCAGGGAATATCTGTTGACTTGTAACGAGAATGAGCAAGCGCTGCTTATGCAGCCAAGAAAGCAAATTTCTATCTGTTCAGCCAAGAGAACATGAGTGCCACAGCCCCTGGAGGTCTCCCTGCTGCGTGTGGGGGGCAGTGTGACCATGCAGAGTTGGTCTCTTGAGTTACATGTTTGATCAAAGAGCCAAAGCGGCCCCTTATCTGGCTCTCAGTTGACATCACTGGGTCTTGAAACTCCAGCGCTGCTCACCATGAGGCTCAGTGGGCAATTCGCACCTAATTTCTCACTCACAGTTGAGGATTGGAGTGAAGAAATAGGCTGTGGGCAAGGAGATCATGTGTTATGTTTAGGCAGACAGCCACTAAAAAGCATGCGCTGGGTCGGGTTTCTGCAACAGGAAATGGCATCGGCTCACCAGGAGGGCCCAGCGAGGGGCTTAGGACAGTCAGACTTGGACTATTGTCACGGCACCAAATATTCTCCCCTCTTTGAGCCGTGAAAGATGAAATACAGTCTCCACCTGCATGGCACTAAAACAGAAAAGACAGAGGACCCATGTCAGCCGCAGGCTTGGGAAGCCACAGGAAGCGCCACTCAGACACGTCCTTCTGGATCTCCTAGAAGGGAAACAAGTTAACAAAGAGCAAGCCAAACAAAGCTAAACCTCAAATGTGCTTGGGAAATTCTGATCAAGGTTTTTTTTTTTTTCTTTTAATTTTCGTTTAAGTTTCTTTTCCTTTTCAGTGTTTTCAGTTTTTCATCGTATAGGTCTTTCGCTTCCTTACTAGGTTTATTACATAATTTTTTTTCAGGCTAATGTGAATAGGATTGTTTCCCTGATTAGTGTCCCAGTCTTTGCTTTATAGGAGGGCAACTGAACTGGGTAGGTTTAATTTGTAACCTGCTGCTTTGCTGAAAGCATTTGAAAGGTATATGTTCTCTGATACAGGAAAATATGACATCTATATGAATTAATAATAAAATAGAAGTCTTTCGAATGCAACCTGAAAAATTAAAATATTGCCAGAAATGTCTGGACCTACTTACAATCCTGCCCCATACTGTATGTGTGCGTGTGTGTGTGCGCGCGCGCCCGCGTACGTTGGAAACATTGCTTATTTTCTTCTTTTGTACTCTCACGGAGATTGCTGTGTTATACACAGCCTTCAATGACATTTCCCACTATATGATTAATATTCATCTTTGCTATTATGTATAATAGTGGGCCATGGAATTTTTAGTACTCCATGATATGAACTTTATACTATTTTTATTTTAAATCTGTACCATCCAAGACGGACATTTAGCTGCTTCATGTTTCCCTCTCATGAGTAAGGCTGAAATTACTAGTCTTAAAAACCATTGCAATAATGCTGGGTGGCTTCTCTAGGATCACTAATTATAGGCTCAATGTCCTTTGTTTATGGCTTCTATCAGGAACTCACCAAGGCCAGCTGGCCTGGATCTGAAAAAGCCTGGGATAAAACCAGACTTGCTGAACATAGTGGACAATGAGGACTACTGAGAACTCAAGAGCAATGGTAATGGGTTTTTTGATCCTACTGCATGTATTGGCTTTGTGGGAGCGTAGGCAGTTTGAATGCCCACCTTACTAGACCTGGATGGAGGTGGGTGGTCCTTGGACTTCACACAGGGCAGGGAACCCTGATTGCTCTTTGGGCTGACAAGGGCGAGGGACTTGATTGGGGGAGGGGAAGGGAAATGGGAGGCGGCGGTGGGGAAGAGACAGAAATCTTTAATAAATAAATAAAAAGAAAAGAAAAAAATAATGCTGGGTGGCAGTGGCACACACCTTTAATCCCAGCACTCAGGAGGCAGAGGTAGGCAGATCTCTGTGAGTTCAAGGCTCCAAAGCTACAGAGAAACCCTGTCTAGAGAAACAAGACAAAACAACAACAACAAAAACACCGAAACAATAACAACAACAACGACAAAGGTTGCAACACACCTTCAGGAGACTCTGTATTCATTGGCAAAGCATTCAGTAGCTTGGCCATTAGTAATGTGCACTTCAGATTTACAAGATGAAGGCAAACTTTTCAAAGTTACATGGATGCATTTTCTACCCACAGGACAGTATTGCTTTTAGAATTGGTAAAGGGTCTTTGGCTTTGTCATACTCCAAGGGCTTGTGCACTTTGGACCACTTTTCTGAAAACTTTTAAACAGTCTTTAATACTTAAGACTTGCCAAGAGCAGGAGTGCTGTCTGGGCACAGTAGCCTGTGCTCATGATCACAGAGGTCCCTCCAGTCTTCTTCCACTGGCCAGGAGGTGGTACCACAGTCCCACCTACGGGCTTGTCCTGGGCCTGGCTAACACATTGCTCTCATTGGCCAAGGCAGGATATTTCTCAGAATTTTATGGTGTTGGACTGCCAATACAGTGCTGATGAGGCGATCTGGGGTGGCCCTCATGGTTTTGTAGACAGAGTCCTTGAATCACAAGTTTTCTAAGAAGCAGCCACATCATAGAGGTGGTCCTATGTACGAGAGCTCACATTCCACAATCTCATCACCACTTAGGCACCGTCAAGCTTTATTTTTGGAACCTAGTGAATATGACATCATATCTTATTGTGGCAATAATTTATGTATCTCTGGTTACTAACTAATTTGATCATGTATTGATATATTTATTTCCTTACAGTTTTTCTGTGAAATGCCTTCTAGGGTTTCTGTATGATGTTTGTTAATTGTGGTAAAATATACACAAGAAAATTTACCACTTTACAGCTCAATAGTGTTAACTATATCCATGTGACTGTATAACGATTCTTGAAAACTCTCATCTTAACAACTTAAACTCTGTAGTCAGTAAATAGCTACCCATTTTCTCCTTCCTTCAGACCTGGAAATTTATTCTTCCTTGCCTCCAGTTTTCATTTTCCTGTCTTTTTACATTTATTTATTTTATGAGTGTGGGTGATTTGCTTGCATGCGTGTCTGTGTACCACTTGTGTACCTAGGGAACCAAGCCTGGGTTCTCTGGAAGAGCAGCCAGTGCTCTTCATAACTGAACCATCTCTCCAGCCTTCTCACCTCCAAATTTATCTCCGATAAATAAATGGTTTCTGTAATTCACTTATTTCACCTTAATATATTTTTCCCAGTATATTTCGTAGGGCTACATGTATAAGATTCATTCTGTTTAAGGACTAGCTAATGAAGCATGGCATGAATATACCACATTTTGTTTTCCACTTGTCCAGGGCTGGAAGGTCAGACGGCATCTACCTTTTGACTATTGCAAATGTTTCTATGTATATATGTGTGCTGATGTTTCTTTGAGATGCTACTTTCAACTCTTTTTTGCATATATGTGGAAATAGAATTGTTCTATCATGTGGTAATTCTATTTGTACTTTTTCTTTTCTCTAAAAAAGATTTATTTTATTTTTAATTATGTATGTGTCTGTGTGAGTGTATCACACATGGGTGGGTACCAGAAGGCCAGAAAAAGATGTTTTATCCTCTAGAGTGGATAGTTAGAGGCAGTTGTGAGCTGTCTGACATGGATACTTGGAACTGAACCCATGTCCTCTGTAAGATCAACAAATTCTCTTAACTACTGAGCCCTTGTTTCACCTTGAGCCATGCCATTTTATATTGTCTCCATAAGTTGGATTTCTCTATACTCTACACTCTTGACCACACTTGGTTTTGTATTTTTTAAATGTGGTAATTCTATGCATGTGAGGGAAAACCTTGTTTTGATTTTTGATTTTTATTTCCTGATGATTAGTGCTATTAAGTATATCTCATATGCTCATGGCTTTTGCATATATTATTTATAAGAAAGTTCTTTGCCCATTTTTTTAAAAATGGTCTATTTCTGACTTTTGTTGTAAAAGGTTGCTTGTTTGTTATTAGCTACTCAGCACTGAAATAGTCACACAGAAACCACATTATTTTCAATACCGTTTGGCCAATAGCTTAAACATATTTCTGGCTAACTCATATATTAAATTAGCCCATCTCCATTAATCTGAGGCTGTAGTTTACTGGGTAACATTCCGGTGTCTGTCTCTGGCAGGGCTACATGGCTTCTCACTGACTCTGCCTTCTTTCTCCCAGCATTCAATTTAGTTTTCCCCACCTACCTCTACTCTGCCTTAACACAGGCCAAGCCAGATTTATTCATTAACCAATTAAAGCAACACATAGACAGAAGGATCTCCCACACCAGACTTTTATGAACTTTTTATATATTGGGGATATTTTAAGATATTTTATTAAATCTTTGAGAATTTCATATACTGCATTTTGATTTTGATTCACCTCATTCTTTTCTTATCTCCTCCCAGATCCAGTCCCTATACTTGAAATACCAATCCCTTATCAAATATACTACTTGCAGAAGTCCCATATTATATAGATGTCTCTTTCAGTCTTTAGACTCTGTCCTTAACAGTTCTGAATGTCAATAAACTTAAATTTGTCTGTTTTTACTTTGTTAATTTTGTTATTGCTGGTACAGCCAAGCAAACATTCTAAATCCAATATAATGAAATTTATCATCTAGCATTTTCTGAAGGTGTTATACCATTTTAGGTCTTATGTGTAAGTGTTTCTTTGTCCAACTTTGAATCAATTTATGTGTGTTGTAAGGGTCTAAAGTCATACCTTTATATATGGACATCCAATTTTGCCCACATTTGAAGAAATTGTCTTTGCCCTATTTATGGTCTTGACATTTTTGTCAAAAGCCATTTGGCAATTACAGTAAAGATTTATTTCTCTCATCCAGTCCACTGAACTGTACCTTTTTCATTGTCAATACCACATTGTTGTGATTACGGTAGCTTTGTAATAAGTTTGAAATTAAATTCTGGGACCTCTAGCTTTTTTTCCAGAGTACTTTGGCTACTGAGAATCTCTATAGTTTCTATATGAATTTTTTTGATTTAAGGTTTCTTTTTTTTCAGAAAAGGTGTTACAATTTTTGTGATAATTGCATTAAATTTGTGAACTAATTTTGGTAATATTGACATTTAAAAATATTCAGCTTCCCAATCCATGAACATAGTATGCATTTCTACTTAGTTCTTCCTTGATCTTTTAAGCAAAAATTATAGTTTCCAATGTAAATGTCTATTATCTCCTTGGAAACATTTATTTGTCTTTATTTTGTTATTTTTGGTGCTATTATAAATATCATTTTCCTTCATTTTTTCTTTTTGATTTTCATGGGTAAGAATAAGCTACTTTTTTTATTTATTTTGTATCCGGTTACATTGCTGATGTAATTACTAATTCTAAGAGGAGTGTGTGAGAAAGTGTGTGTATTGGGGGGGGGTTCCTTTGAATATTTTTTAAAACATATTTTTAAAATTTGGAGTCCATAATTGTTTCCCAGTGTCTAATGCTTTGTGTAGCATGCAATAAAAATTACAAATTTCCCTCCTACTATATTGCTTCCCTCCTATCCTTTTTGGGTATCTCAGAATAAGTAACAAACACTCATATTTAATTATCAAAGCCAGTTCTTCAGTGAGCAGTTTTGCTGGATTAAGATGCTATATGAGTTTGTTTTTAACTTGCGTTTCCCTGATGATTAGTAATGCTTAGTATTTTCATGTCTTTGTTGGCCACGTAGATGCTTTTCCTGAGAAACATCCATTGCCAACATATGCTCCCTATTAAACAGATTATTTGTTTTGTTGATGAGTTGTTTGAGCTCTTCATTCTCTCTGAATATTTACCTCTTGTTGGAGGAGCAATTTGAAAATATTTTTGCAGATTTTGTTTTTTTTTCTGTTGAGTTTTTCCTCTGCAATGAAATAGCTTTTAGTTTCATGTGCTCTCACTTGTCTGTTTCTACTTTTGCTATCTTGTGATTTGTATACTTGGATAAAATCGTTGCTTCCACTGATGTTTCTGTGGTGTCTCTTTGTCTTTCCTTCTAATAGTTTTATAATTTCAAGCTATACATTTGTGTTTTTGTCCATTTTGAGTTTATATTTGTATATATTTTATAGGTTTGTTCGTGGAATATATAATTTCCTCCTCTGCACATGGATACATATGTAGCTTTCCCCACATCTCTTACTGAAGAAACTGCTCTATTTCTAATTCATGTTCTTGAGATGTTTATATAAAATCGAGAGTTGTGAGACTATGGATTATTTTCTGTATTTAGTTATGCTCTACTGACCTGTTTCTGTTTTTCTGCCAAGGCTATGCTGTTTTGGTGACTAATCCTTTGAAGTATATTTTGAGCCAGTTATTTGTTCTCTTTTTGCTCAGAGTTGCTTTAGCTCCTCTGAATAGTCTTTTTTATTTCTTTATAAATTTTTAGAATTGTATTTTGTATTTCTGGGAGAATATTGACTTTTGGGTGGAATTGCATAGAATCCTAGATTGCCTTTTGATAGCATGGAAATTTTAGCAATATTAGTCTTCAAACCCGCAAAGGAATGTCTTCTGAGTTTGAGTGTCTTCTTTAATTCCTCTCATCAGTAGTTTGAAAGTTTTATTGAAGACATCCTTAACATCTTTGTGAGTAGAACTGCTTTCTTATTTTTACTTTCCACAAATTTTTTATTAATGTGTAAAATGCTACTGGTGTTTGAATGTTTATTTTTTTTATCTCACCACTATACTGAATTTGTTATCAATTCTAATTTTTGGGTGGGGGTGATCTGTCCTGGTTTGGGCTTTTATTGCTGTGAAGAGACACCACGACCATGACAACTCTTATAAAGAAAACATTTAACAGGGCTGACTCACTTTCAGTTCAGAGGTCCGTCCATTATCATCATAGTGGGCATGGCGGCCTGCAGGCAGATGTGGTGCTGATAGCTGAGAGTTCTACATTTTGCAAGCAACAAGTTGTCTACTGATATTTCTTTCCACCATGGTTTTTAGTTGATTTTGCTACAAAGTCTATATTAGCGCCCTCCTCTAGACACAGCAGGCACTATTTGCTTAAAGAAACTATTGGTAACTTGGGTCTTGCTATCTTTTGGTTATTGTTTAAACAGCCCAATGATTTTCCATTTATTATATTTAGATTTAATTTTTATTTTAAAATTGAATAAATTTCCATGTTTTAGAAATTTAATTCAGCAATAACATACCATCATATTCAAATCAAGGATTTACATCTCAGTGTGAAAACAAATCCTTCTAATCTCAGCACTCGACAAAGTCAAGAGGAATGCCAGTCAGAGCTATATAAACCTCAGACACACACACCTCAGACACACACACCTCAGACACACACACACCTCAGACACACACACACCTCAGACACACACACACACCTCAGACACACACACACACCTCAGACACACACACACACACCTCAGACACACACACACCTCAGACACACACACACATGCACAGATTTTGTAGCTAGCAATTTCCTTCAATGTTTCACTCCTGTTACATTCCCAAGTTTCTTTTCTTTGAAGCAGGTTTGTACTATGTAGCCCAAATCAGCCTCAATCTTAATCTTTCTTCTGCTAGTCTCTAGAGTTCTAGAATTGCATGTATATGGTCATTCTTTATATTATTATTTATGTATTTGTTTATATGTTCAATGATTTATTTTGAAATTAGATCTTGTTATGCCATGAATGTTGAAAATCCTGGGCTAAAGTAACCTTCTTGCTTTAACATCCTCATAAATAAGAGGACCCAGCTATTATCCTACAAGTGTTGAGACATTCAGTTCTAGATATTCTATATTGATTACTATGATTTTTCTTTTATCCCACATAAAATGTATATATATATGTACATACATACAATTTAAAACTATGTATACATATATGTATATATACTTTTAATTTATATAAAACATGTATATTTTCACATTTGTGGAGGTGAATTTGGTCAAAGCACATTGTTTACATCTATGAAATTCTGAAAAACTATATATATATATATATAAATTTTTTTTCTGTTAGCTTTGTCCTTAGTATTTTATAGAAATGGTACTAGCTTTGAATTGTGCTGGTTGGTTATTTCTAATTTATATACAATGATGCCCCCTATTTATTGTGAAAGAACTTTTAGGAGTTCTTTGGTCTCTCCCACCGTCACTCTTATTCTGGAAACACAGTTCTGTTAGGCACAGCCCAGCATTCGGCATGCAGTACCTTGTGTTGCCTTCAATCCTTGCTCCTGCTTCTGTCTCACAGCTGTTAACTGTCTGGCTTTCCTTTCCTGCTTCTTTTAGTGTCTCTTGCCTTTGGCATAATGCAAGTTTATTATTGCAATTTTTATTATTGTTGCCTGGACTCCTCATCATTAAGTAGCCTCTATATTCCTTTAATTGTAGATGTATTATTCTGATGAAGTTTGCAAAATTCTCAACCAATACGCCTTTAGGTTTTGTTTTTTTGTTTTTACCATTGTTTTTCTGTTCCTTTATTAGCACCAATTGCTTACTGTGGTATTCTCATGGCTTGAATTTTAGAATGTGGCAATTTTATTTTTATCTAAATATCTTTTTCATACTTCTCATCTCCTTGTCCTTCTGTTCTGCATTCAGAATAATTTCCTTAGATCTAGGTCCAGGCCTGCCAGTTCTTTCATCCAGTGTGTGTAATCTGTTTTGAAGTCAATTTACTAGTCCTTCCATTTCATTGGCTATATTTTTCTCTCTAAAATGCACTTAATAATTTTTCTGTGTGAACTTATTTTACAGTTAATAGTTCCTTCAGTTTAAAATGTCTAACCTTCAGTTATTTAGGCATCTCATCACAACTTTATATCTACATCTGAAGCTATAGACCTTAGTCCCAGATAATCTGAATCTATTACAGCCTTTTATCCTTCCTGATGTTGGCATATTTCCTAAATTCTTTCATATTTGGCTTAAATAATGAATGTACATTCTACTGTACTTCATTGTAGAGAAATTGAAAAAAAAACATGAACAAACCAAAATAAATAAACATATAAATAAATTCTTTTGTTTTCTCCACTTAGAACTTGGAATTTCTAGATGGGTCTCGTACAATTCAGGTTCTATTTCCTTACGAAAAACTCAGCCACATGCTGCCAATCATACTGTGGATATATTTTTCTTCCCACTCTTCCCAAGTGTCAGTATTTCACCTTAAAGACTGATATGATTCTCCACTTGACCTATATATGCATGCATTAAAATATTAACTGTGGTGTATCTATAGCCTGTGGGGGAGGAAAGCAAAATTGACCCTCTCCTCAGATCATACATATAAAGTAACTCAAAATGGCTCAATAGCCTATCTGTGACTCAAGCTATAGCATCATTAAAAGAGGATATGACAGTGACTCTTCCTGACCTTGAATTTGGCAATGGATTCTTAGATATGATACAAAAAGCATAATGGTATGAGCTAAATGTTTATGTCGCCCAAATCCATATTTTGAACTCACAATCTGACCGTATGTAATGGTGAGGTGTTTGTAGGAAACTAAGTTTAGATGAGATTATGTGGGTGAGGCAGCCCTAATGTGATTAGTGCCGCTCCTCCTGACAAAATGTAAGCTAGTAAGCAAAACCACATCATCATCACCACCACCAACAGCAAATCCGCTGGGACCTTGATCTTGGGCTTCTTAGTTCCACACCTTTGAGAAATGTTGGTTTTGTTTACAACACTCAGTGTGCAGGGTGTTGTTATGGTAGCCCAAGATGACTAATATAGATTTGGGATACTGCTTCAACACACACTTCAAATGTAGAAACGGCTTTGTGTTTATGTGATGAGCACAGTTTGGAGATGCATGACAGAAACATGCACATTAAAGGTGATTCTGGCTAGAGCTCATCATGAAAAATAGAGAGCTAACAAGAGGATTTCTCTTCTTAGAAGAAACATTAAAGGCGTACTCAGAACTGAGATAATTCTCAGAGCTAACGATTCAATTCTCTGGTCCATAAAGATGGCTCCTCAGGTAAGGATGCTTGCCTGCCAAGCCTGATGACAAGCGTTTGAAGACTGGAACCAACACAGTGGAGAGAGCACCAACTCCCACAAGTAGCCCTGTGACCACCATATATGTGCAGTGACGTGTGTGCCTGTGCGCACACACAAACACTATACAGATATAAATAGTTTTGAGAATTTGAACCTTTTTGTGACCCATCACCCCTTCCTTCTTTTCTATTTCTGTCTTTGAGGATGGGAGCACCTCTCCCATCCCTATCTCGTCACTGGCTGGAGAAACACAGTGTTTACACAGGCTTAAGGCTGGACAGGAATCAGGCCCCAGAATGAATCTGCACTCTGATTTAATCTAGATCTAATTAGGATGACACTACCTGAGATACTGGATGGTAAGCTTTGGAATTGATGACAGTTTCAGGAAGTTCCTGAGACTTGTGTGTTCTTTATTTCTTAAGCTTTTTAAACTTGTGTTTCCTTCCTGAGTCTTAAGGAGGCTCCCTCAGGCTAGAATATTTCAATCTTTAGGAAATTGCTACCCGAGGCCATAGAGGTAATTTCTGACATGATTTTATGTGTTTTGTGACTGTTAATATCCATAACACTCGTAACAGCTCCATGAGACAAGTTCTATTACCACATCAGATTGCATATCAAAAACTCAGTCCCCAGCTATTAACTCACATAGATTGGGGTTAGGTCTAGCTCTTGGCTCTGTCTGCCCACAAATGCTCCCTTATCTAAGTTCCCTTAAGCTGAACATTACTAGTCAGAAGATATAGGGCACAAGATTCTAGGGAAAGATGTGAGGAAAAAGCAGCGGAGAGGCCCTGGAAACCTCCAGGCACGCTCTGCCCAGAAGATGGAACAAACACAGCTCATTTCCTGATGCCCACCTTTTCCTTGGTCACTCACTTCCTTCAAGCTGAGGGTCCCCTCTTTCAGAGGGTGCTCCTTCCTCCTACCAGTCCCTACATAGCCCACTGTTTATTTCTGGTGATATGTATAATAACCTCTAACATGCCAGTCATTTACACACGCTCCTTCATCCACACTGCTTTTGCAAATAAAGCATGCTTCTTTCTTTCTTTACAGATGCACACCACAGTGCTAATTCAGTATGGCATTGCTACCAAGAAGGGAGGTCACCCTGGGATTGACTAATTTCCCTCCTGTGCCTACCGGTAACCTGCTCCTCAGCCTCCTCTCCGTGGACTCCCATCACCCTCGGCTCCATCCATCACAGCTGCAGCTCAGCCTGCTGATGTATTACACTAACATATCATTAGTGCAACGGCAGAGCAAGGAGCTCTGATGATGTATTGGGGCCATACATCATCAGAATGAGTCACTCTGATGATATATAACTCAAAAGATGGTACTATCCAGGGAAATGTGGACATAGCATAAATCAGGGCCAATGTGAAAGAAGAAAATCCAGGACAGCCTTGGAAGGAAAATAAAGGTTCAGGGGTCTCCTGAAGAAGGGGTTGAGAGACAAAACCAGTAAATTCTTCACGGCTCAGATGGAAGCTTTCTGTTAGCGGGGGCTCTCTTAATGACTAAAGCAGATCACCTGCATTCCCGGGTGACACTTGCATTTCCTTCCCATCTGGAATTCCTTTTGCTTTCTGCATTCCTGCAAAGCCCCCTTGTCTTGATGGAGATACAGTGTCCATCAGATCAAAAAGGGGATATTCCAGGTCTGGGCTTCATCAGAGTCCTCAAGGATCCCTCATCCATAAGGTGGACTGGAGAGGCTTTGCCGGCCACAATGATTCACACCGACCTTGTTTAGAAACTCTTGCCTTTAGCCATGGGTGAATAAAATTCCTTGACTCAGGAACGAGTGAGGATTTGACAGTCTAGTGTAACAAACAAAACAGAACACTGGGATCCTAGGAGTTATTCACTCTTAGAACACAGCTAAGGAGTTTTACCTGTAAAATTGATCTTGATAAAACCATCTTTGCTTTTCTTATTTCAACCAAGCAGCAGAAAGAGGAGGAGTCTGTAAATGGTCACCTAAAGCCCAGATTGGATTTTCATGATGCCCACTATTGGACTGAACCAGAAAAGATGACACTTGGGTTTGGGACAAAACCCTACATTTTTCCAGCTTGGTTCCATCCATAGGGAGGAACGCTGGAGAAATGTAGTCAGCCTTCCTCATCCTTGGGTTGGAGGAGTGTATAGCCAAGAGCATCAGCCTCTTTGTAACCTTAAAAAAGTGGTAGATAAAGAAAGCCTTCCAAGAGGGAGTGGAAAGCCATGGGGCAGAGGGGGAGGCAAGACCACACGCAGGCACACTGGGGGAAAATTAACATTTAGGTTTAATGCTTTATTTAATGCCAAACTGTCAACTTGAGATCTGAGGCTCATGCATACTGATTCTGTCCTTCGACCCCCCCCCAAAAAAAAAAGATTGAAAAAGAAAGAAAAAAAACTAAGCCTAGGTGCTTCAGGACTGGAGAGCATCAGAGCTCAGCCTTTGGCATCTGGGATCCATTATAAGCAAGAGGTCTTCCTCTGGGGGTTCCTTCCCTGGTCCCCACCCACACTCCCGCCAGAGAGGGGGTAGCTAGTGAAGGCTTCCCCTGCCAGCCCTGGTGCTGTGGCTGTGACTCATTGCCTTTGTTTATTGCAAACTCTGCAGTGGACTTTGTCCTTGAGCCGAGGGCAATCACGGGCCCTCCTGGCAGGGTACAAAAGGGCCTGAGCCCACCATAAAACACAATGGTGCCCCTTTCCCTCCCTATGGGAAGAAGGGGGGCTTCACCACCTGAACAGCAGTTAAGAGAACAAAATGCATTTTTTTTTTATTGTTCACAAATACTTATGCCTTCAAAGGCTTTTAAATGTTGAAACAAAACAGATCTTGCCTCTGTTCTTTATTTATTTTTTGGTGGGGGGCTGGCCAGGGGAGGAGAACGAAGGAGAAGATAAAGCCAGTACATTCCTTGGGAGTTGTTTATAAATGACCAGGACTTGAGAGGGATCCCATAATGCCTTGGGGCTGTTACCTACATTTTTTTTCTGGAAGATTTTCCTCTGCCTGTGCTGTACAGAAATGAGAAGATGGGGACATTAGGCAGCAGGGACTGTGACTGTATGAAAAGTCAAGGGAGTGGCCACAAACAAGTTCCTACAGGCTAGTGCAACCTAGTGGTCAGCTGAATGACCATGGAGAAGATACCGTAATTGTACCAACTAGCACCAGTCAGACCTGCCAGAGCCTGTGCGTGCAGACAAGAACAGCATTAGCAGAGGTGCCAGCAGGTCCCATGGCTATCCATAGCAGCCATGTTTCCGTGCCTGGATTACGCAATTTCCCATTCAATCTTTATAACACTGTGGGGTTTCCCTGCAACCCATGTTCTGGTGAGGAAACTGAGGCTGGCACTATTGCTATGTCTGCTGCCGCCTCCTGACTAGGAAGCCACAGAGAGGATTCTAACAGTTTCCTTTGGGGACTAAGACCAAATTTCAGTGCTACATGCATGGAGGCCTTGGATCTCCTCACTACTTCACTCCCAGAGCATAAAAGATAAGGACATCTTAATAATACAGGCCAACATACTAGGCCCATGTTCACTACTCTGCCGTCTTCACCCCAACAAGTGCCCCTCTTCCTTTCACTTTCACTTTATTGTCACACACACACATACACACACACACCTCTATTTCACATATGAGAAATAATTATTATAATTGAAATGTCTCTTCCCTTGCCCATTTTTTTTTTTAAAAAAATGTTCTGGGGGAAAGTCTGAGCCCATGTCAAACAAAAGTCTCAAAAATATGGAATGAAAATTCTTTTCTCTTAATGCTGCTTTTAGAGTCTGTCTTTTTGTATCTAGGCTTTTCATATCCATGGATTCAACCAACCATTGACTGAAAATATTTGGAAAAGAAGTTGTTTGAATTCATATTGCCTGTTTTTCTTTGCTTGTATTTTATTTAGTATTTATTTTATTTCTGTGCTGTTTGACTCAGTAAGATGCTAATACTAAGCCAGTCCACATAAGAGTCTCGAGCACTAATGGGTGTTAATTACTCATAAGAGGATTTGGAACCAGCTCTTCTTGGACATAAAGAGATGGATGGGGCTTTATTTTGTTAGTTTGTTTTTTGATAAAGTAAATAGCAGAAAAATAGTAGTGACGACCAGAGGCTGCATATGCAAAGCCACCAAGCAAAGGCACTTTTAAAAAAGCCAGGCTGATGGGGTGTGATTATTTCCGCTCCTTATTTGGCACAAAGCCTGGGCTCTACCTAACACTTGACTTTCCAGCGTGAGTTCTAGGGCAGAGCCTTGGTCAGGCACTTTAACAACATGTTCACTATCCCCTCATAGAGTGTGTCCTGAGCCAGTGCCATACAGAAATAAAACAATTTTGCTTCTTAAATTATCAGAATCTCTAAAATAAAGAACAACGGTAACAATAAAAACACCCTTGCAACATTATCTAATGCCCCACCCTTCAACATAATAACACATGCCTTTACAAGATGGAGGTGCACAGACTAATAAAATATATGGTTTAATTAACTAAACTTATGCTGTAATCCACATTAGAAGGCCATGATTTAACACACACTCTCATCCTCAGGACAGAATAATGCAAACAGCATAATTAAAAGTTGATGAGAAGTATATTTATTGGGCACACAGAAAGAAGAGACACCCAGATTTATGACACACAAAGTAAACCTTTAGTTTACAATATAATTAATATTTTAAAAACCACAGTGTGCATATAATGCAGCTGTAGAGTCCTCCTCCGTGGAAGGATAATTTCTTCTGTGCTGATCTTGGCCCTGTTTAATAGTAAATTATGTTCCTGGGCATATACAAATGTAACATGATCTATTATGATCTGGAGATGATGCTCATTGAGATGTCTGCAGCTATGATAGATCACAGTTACATGTCTCCTAAGACATGGAGGATGGTTGAAGGGCCAATTATTTATCTGTGGCACAAATTCCGTGCCTATTAGTCACACACGCAGTGACGCAAAGTGAGAGTCTGCCACTACATTTTAATCAATCCCTGCTCAAGAAACTCCCTCCTTAGCGTAGAGCTGAGGTGTGCAGCAGCCTGAAGGGGGAGAGAAGACATGTGGGAATGGAGACAGTCTGGGCCAAAGGGAGGGAAGCAGGGACAGGCTCGGAGTCGGCAAGCATGCCCATCATCAATTCGGCTCTGAGGTCTCACTGATGTTTTTCAGATAAGGATAAAGGTTTAATTTCATGCAATGACCACAACAACCCTTGGTGTTTTATTCATGCCTATTGTGTAGACTGGTAAGTTAAGGCTGAGGGTAACAACTGTATCAGAATAAGTAGAACCTGAGCTCCGAGACAAGTCTGTTCTACCCAAGGACTTGTAGAGGATCTGGGAGAAAAGTAAATAATACTTCTTAACAATCAGGCCCACAATTCTTGTTTAAGGCCCCAAATTAGTATAGATCCTGTGCAATAGATGCTCAAACCTTGACCCCAACTATGAGAATATACCAACTAGTATCATGATAGCTACCACTTAGTAGATACACTTTCACTTGAGGCTTAAAAAAAAGAATTGCGCATGCACGCATGCACACACACGCGCGCGCGCGCACACACACACACACACACACACACACGTTACCTTCTCATCTTTTCTTTCCTTTCCCAAACCAAGAATTGGTTCTTAAATATATACTTTTATTTTATTTTCAATGTAACCACAGTACTATATACTTGGAAGACATTAAGATGGCCATTTTCCAGATCCTGTTACCCATTCTGCTTAGATTCCACAGGCTGAGGACTCCACTTTACTCTGTGGGCTCTACTGCATGGGGATAGAACTCTGCAGGGTATTCTTTCTTCTGTCTCTCCTTGCCTTATTACCTACAAGAGCACCTAGAGTTATGCCTGGCTAAATTTGCTCATTCAGTATACATGCATTACACATCATGGGCAATCACAGCCTTTCTAAGAGGAGGGGCAAACAGTGAGGTGCATATCCTAGCTCCTAGAAACCACAGGGGCATGAAACTCTTGCTTCAGCCACATCTTAATCTGATCCTTCTCACCCAAGATCCACAGCAGAAAACTGGACGGATCCAGGTCAACATCACCTTATTCAGCTGTAGCCCAGACTTACGGTGGAAGCTAGCATGACTTCCTTTGCCTCAAGAAGAACCCATTGGGTTTGAGGGTGAAAGGGGATTCACTGGATCCAGACGAACACCAAGTCCCAAGAAGGACATGCCATGTCCTGGGTATGATCTTTGCAACGTTGTCACTGCTGGTCTGTTGTCAGGATGAGACTCTACCCAACTTTCAAATGAAGATGTTTTCCAGATTTCTGTGAAACTGAAAGAAATGTTTACTAAAACCCTAATATTGGAAACATTCTTAGGAAAGAGGAATGCAGATGAAACATGAAATAAATTTAAGTGCAAAGTAGATAAAGAAAATAATATGAGTGCTTCTCCATTATCTGGTTCATTACACTTTTTAGTGCTTATTAAAATGGTTAAATGATTTAATTTTGTTTGGGAAAAACAGGATAAAAGCGGGAATGAGAGATTAAAGAGATAAACTGCTGAGGTCTCCATTTTGGAACTGGTTTCAGAATAAGGCTACAATGAGAAAATTAATTTGTGGGTCTCCCTGGAGAAGCAGTCAACACCAGGCATACAACACATTCTATTTGCCTTTTTTTTTTTTTAGCTTAATTGGCATACCCTCCTCTAGGGAGAGCTCAGGCTAAGCCAAATAGGAGGATAAATCACCTTTAGTGTGGGCCCCTCCTGGGTCATGGATAATTTTTCTGACAGCCATGTCAGATCAGGATGCTAATGGACCAGCCGACTCCTCCGTACACCAGCCCTGAAAATGTAATCTCCTTCCTATTAGCACACCTACTCTGAGATACACACTTCTCAGAGTAGCTAATAAAGGGCCTTGGTGCAGCTTGGGCAGAGAAGATAGAGGAAGAGGCTGGGCTGTTCTTGGCCAATGTAGGTGTTAGGCCTTGCTCCCAGACTACACTTCGGTTAGCACTGAGGGCATTTTTCATCTGGTCTGTCTGAGATGTAGGATCTTCTTTCTAGTCGAAAGCTGCGAGTTATACTCCTGCCTGATCTGGAAGGTTATTGTTGGTGACTGCTGATTGAAGAGATGCTAAATTTTCATGGTTGTATGTTCTGTATGCAAAATGTCTCACATGTGCTCATGTGTTTGAACACTTGTGGTCTTAGAGTCTTTAAAAGGTGAGATCTATGGCCGGGTAGTGGTGACACATGCCTTGAATCCCAGCAGAAGCAGGCGGATCTTTGTGAGTTCAAGGCCAGCCTGGTCTACAGAGTGAGTTCTAGGACAGGTTCCAAAGCTACATGGAGAAACACTGTCTTAAAAAAAGAAAAAGAGCAATGAGTTCTAGCTGAGGGACTTGGCTCACCGAAAGCAGCACAGCCTCACTTCTCATTTCCTGATTCCGGACTACAGAGCTAGGTGCCCAGCCAATCTCCTGTTCCAGCCGTCATGCTTCCTTACTTACCATGATGGACTGTATCCCCGCAAACCACAAACCACATAAACCCTCCTTCCCTTCAACTGCTTCGAGTCAGGCAGTTTGTCACAGTCATGAGAAAAGTAACACACGTAGCAATTAATATTAAAATACACAGTACATGTGTCTGCCATGTACTACGGCTTGAATGTTGTTGGAGTTTATCCTTCAAAGTTTCAAGTGTTAGAATCTGGGGCCTAGTTGGCAGTATGGACATGGTAAGAACCATGGTGGAGGTGCAGCAGGAGTTAATGGAGATAGTGAGTTGCTTAGCCCTTGAAGGACTGCTGCTGGTCTTGTGAACGGAATGGCTGAGAACGGGTTGCTATCAAGCTAGTGTGGCCGCTTGGATCCCCTCTCACTTCTCACCTTCCCATGTGATCCCCTTCTGCATACTGCTGGCTTCCCATTTATTCCTCTGCCATCCATGTTGTGACAGAGGCAGAGCAGGGGCTTCTCACCCTTCCTGATACTGTGACCTCTTAACACAGTTCCTCACACCATGGTGACCCCAACCAGAACGTTATTGTCATTGCTACTTCAGAACTGTAATTTTGTTTCTGTTATGAATCATAATTTCAGTATCTTATATGCACATGGTTTTAGCTGACCCCTGTGAAAGAGTCTTTGGACCCCTTTGGATCATAACCCACAGGTTGAGAACTGCTGAACCTGAGGATCCCTGAGAAAATGATGGCTGAGGTAAGAGGAGAAAGTAAAGCGAGACCAGAATCAAGGGCATGCTTAAATCCTAGCCCAGAACTGTACCCTAAACCTGGAACCTGGAACTCAAGGAATTACTTTCTCACTTTTGAAAAAAGACACATCATAAAACTTATCTCGACCACCTACCATCTGGAGTCACCCTCATGACCCCAAAGCCACAGTTAGTAGAGGCTTGCTGATTGGTGTGTGTGTGTGGGGTGGGGGTTCTTCAGTCAACCAGTTGTGTAGTCTCCCTGTTAGGACATCTTCCTGTGAGCTTATTTTGAAGCTCAGCATTTTTACCATTTAGCATTGTCCAAATAATTTCAGGTATGCAGTGAGCATTAAAGGCATACATTCAGCTTCCAATACTTTACTTGGTATATTAGTTCATTTTGTGTTGTTATTGTAACAGTTTCTGGAGACCAAGTAACTTATGAAGAGCTTTGCTGCTGTTGTCGTTTTGTTCCCAGTTCTTGGTTCCCTTCCAGTCTCACTTTAACTGTGAGTATTTTTGTCATAAATGATAGTCAGATCAAAGGTCGGTGATTCCATGCACTTTTATTCTGAGCGAAGGCCTCTGTTGCTCAAGACAGAAACAATTTGCCCCCATCCCCGCCCACCGCCATGTGCCTGACCCTCACACACTCAGCCCAGTGAGTGAGCACTGCTCAGCAGCCTATTGATACTGTATCTCTCCTCAGCAGGGGGTGAGCTCCTTCCTCATGGACAAAGGCATCATCTTGGGCATTATGAGATGAGTCTTACAGACACTAGTGGGCCTAGTACATAATTGTTCTTTGATAAGAATGGATTGAGGATAACAAAATAAGATCCTCTCCTCAGGGAAATTAGAGGAGATAGGAGAGTATATACCCATTTTCCAGGTAAGGTAGAAAGTGCGGAATCCCTGAAGAGACATACATGCCTTGAACATGATGCTGGTTTAATGGATGAAAGAAAAGAAAGATGAAGAGAAAGGGAGTCGTGTGTGCTGTGACCATGGAAAGAAACTGACAAGACAAGTCAGGGCCTTGGAAAGTCCTTGGCAGTGAGGCCTCACTATTATCTCCTAGCCGAGTACCTAATTGTTCACAGACGGTCCGTGCTGGATGTAGGGGATTTGCTGTTGAGATGCTGTGCACTACTCCCATTCTCTCTGTTGCCAGGAGCTTCCACTTCACCCATTATGAGCATCCTAATCCATAGGTAAGAAACTGATGGAGGATGCTGCCTCTGGCCGTCCACACAGGTAGGGGATGCCACTCCGACGCCACGAAGTAGGGTTGACTTGAACTTGTGCCAAGGATGAACTAAGCAAAATCTTTCCTTTATCTCACTGCTTTATCCCAAGAGCCTTTGGTATCTACTACTAAATCCTCCGCAAACTGCAGCGAGGGCGAAAAGGCAGCCTCAGCCTTTCCTAATGGATTCAGGCATAAATGAGGAGTGTTTCTATGTAACTCACCCTGCCCTACTTTCCCTCACCTGCTTTCTACCAAAGTCAACCAAAGAGCAAACAGAGTAGGGCCAGAGATTTAAAACAGAAGAATATGAGTCCCCCGTTTCATATGCCCGTACCCACATATATGCATTCTGTATTTATACAGCATATTAAAACTCCAAAACCTACAGTAGTGCAACATTAAAACCAAGGAAGACGCCCAGTGAAGGGTTTATGGCATTGTTAGCTTGCCCACACTGATTCTGCATAATGAACCCCACCTTAAAATTCAAGCCATATACCATGCGGCTGAGTTCACCCCACCAGGCAAACCTTAAACCGTTTGCGTTCCTTGAATTCCATTACTTCAAATTGCAATATTAATAACTGAAATGTGCAGCCGAGAAAATGCTAATTTTCTGCTTTTCCTCTCACCTTTTTTTTTCTTCTGTCGGTTTCTCTCTCTAATTAGAAAAGTGGGGAAGGAGAAGCAATATGGACAAGGGGGAACTTAACTCATGAGCAAGCAATACTAGGCTTTATGGGAGGGGGAACTGAGGCATGGGGGGTGAGTTTACTTAGTGAGGGGAAACTGAGGCCTCGGGATAAACTTGCTGGCCTGAGAGTAAGTTCCCTTATAGAAACTCAGTGCTCTTTGGTTGACTTTTCTTGTTAACTCTTTGTTGAAACCCCAAGTCCTGCCAAAGGAGTGGTTCTAGCAGTAAAGGAAAGAAAGGCAAAAGCCAAAACATCTTGAAAACTTAGAAGAGTTTTCTCTTATTTATCCTGGTAACCAGAATTATTATTATATGTATATTTATGTATGAAGGTGTTTCATGTGCATGTATATATGTACACTGAGAGCATGCCTGGTTACCACAGAGGCCAGAAGAAGGCAGTGAATCTTCTGGAACTTGAGTTACCCATGGCCTGAGTTTTCCTGTGGCTGCTGAGAACCAAACCTAAGACCTCTGCAAGATCAACTCTCAGTCACTAGACCCCATGTAAGACTCCATGACCCCACGTAAGAGAATTTTGTTTTAAAAGACGACTTTAATGGAGTTCAGAAAAGATCTATGCTGTAAACAAATGAAAACATTTTCACTTTATTTATAGAATTCACCAAGAGTGTAACTTAATCTATGAGGTAGCCTTTAGGGGAGTCGAATTTGGTAGTGGGGTAGGGAGTAAACCCCACACAGTCCACACACTAGCATCCACAATATGTATTGCCTAGTGGGAGTGCTATCCTTCTTTCTCCAAAAGAAACTAGTACAGGGCTTTAAGGTAGACACGCCCACAGATAAGCCTGGCTTCTTGTGCCCTCTATTGTCAGGTTAGCTTGGGGTCATCTGTGGAAGCAAAAGGGTCAGTGTGCCTGTAATCAGACTTCTTAATGGATTAGGATCAGGGCTGTCTTATAAGTGTTCTTATAGCATTGAAAAAATGTATAGGAATAGCTTTTCATTCCGAGAAATGTGACCATAAAATACAAATTACTGTGATTTTTTTCCCTAGGATCTGTTGGAAGTTGTGCTGAGCTAGTGGATACTGGCCCCACTGAAAGGAAAAGTAGAGTGATAGGAGAAAAAATACACACTCCCTCTCCCCCAGGTGCACACAGATGTCTCTCTCAACTGCCAGAACTTTCTCTACACAAGCACACTCAGGGTTTCTGACCAAGGAGAGCATATTGATGCAGATGTGAGTGTCTTCCCCATCTTAGTAAACGGGATGCCATTTCTATTTGTGAGGTAGTTCGGACTCACAGTAATGGCACTGTGGACGCTTATATCTGCATTTGCTCTCACTCTGAGGGGATCTTTTTAAGCTTCAGGGAAATGTCCCAGCTCCTAACCTTGTCCTCTGGCAGCAGCGGGCTCCAAGCACTCCAAGTGGGATAAGCTGGGAGAGACCATTGTGCTCTGGGATGTTTCATAAGAAGGAATCTTTTCAAATGATCCAGAACCCGGTGGATAGAGTGGAAACAGATTTAATGAGGCAGCAGGAGAGAGAGAAAGGGGGGGGAGGGAGGGAGGGAGGGAGGGAGGGAGGGAGGGAGGGAGGGAGAGAGAGAGAGAAAGAGAGATAGAGAAAGGATTCAGGAAAGGAGGAAAAAGGAGGGCTGAATATGGGAGCTATCAGCCAGAGGATAGGAGGACGAAAGTTTTCCTCAGTCCATCAATCCTTTTCAGAAGTGGCTTACCCTGTCTTGGTCAGTTTATTGAATCCAAAAGGTGCTTACCTCAGCCAAGGCACACTNGAACCCGGTGGATAGAGTGGAAACAGATTTAATGAGGCAGCAGGAGAGAGGGGAGGGGGGGGGGGGGGGGGAGGGAGGGAGGGAGGGAGGGAGGGAGGGAGGGAGGGAGAGAGAGAAAAAGAGAGAGAGAGAGGAGACACTGAGAGAGGCAAACGGAAGTCAGAGGCTGACACCCATCAAACTGAAGACAGGAGGAAGGGAATTTTCCTCAGTCCATCAATCCTTTTCAGAAGTGGCTTACCCTGTCTTGGTCAGTTTATTGAATCCAAAAGGTGCTTACCTCAGCCAAGGCACACTGCCCTCCCCTCTTCCCCCTCTCTTCTTAGGTCCCCACTCTTCTAACAGATGGTAGCGCACACCAGCATTTTTTTCCTTCTGATGCTAAGCATGATTTACAGGCTTGAGTTATTATTTATCATTATTCATTTTCTGTCAGCTGTGCATTGAAGGTTAATAGAAATGCCAGCATGCTCACTGATTTACTTAGTAAAATATTTGTTCCAAGGTTTAGGTCATATGATTGGTGTCTGAGTGAGTTTCAGGTTTATGCATTATGAAAAGCAAGATGACTTGACCTTCAGCCACCAACACCAGCACCATATATTACTCTAGTGAGTGACCTTCAGAGCCCTAAGATGGAATAGATGTATTCAACACATGTTAGCCCCCTCCATATTGCTGGCATTGTATACATACCAGCTGAGTTTATGTGATGTAAGCTGAGCCCTGGAGCCCATCTAATGAATGGGAGGCAGATGAGATGTAAACTCAGGCTAAACCAGACCCCCCGGCTTAAGATAATAAACTGGCCTTGCAGCCCAGCTGCACCAAAGCTGTGTGTACACTCGGGGACGAATCATTTCATGCTTCCTCCTGGGCTTTTTGTAGCTCAGAAAATGATGCAGACAAAAGGATGATTCCCTAGGAAAGTGGCCTGAGATGAGCCCTTAGTCAAGGTACCAGGAGGTCAGGCTTGTGGGTGGGGAGCGGAGCTCACTGTAGTGGTGTCCTTTGAGAGTTCAGGTCCAGAAGGAACAGGCATGAGCCTTGGTTTCTAGAAGGTTGGAGTCATGCTGGCAGAGGAGACATGAAGATGTTGGCGTTGTAGTGCTATAAACACAGAAGTGATTTAAAGATGGGGGAGGGGATGTTGAAGCCCTATGAAGCCAGTTGTAATAGTCTTGAAATAATCAAGTCTTATCACAGGATGGGTTTGAGTTCCAGACTCTGAATAAGAATGCATGCATTGGTAATCCAGCTCCACCGGGAGTGCTGACTTGATTTCTTTAAGACCCTTATTGAAACAAGGATAAATTGTGGATATCCATGTACACCTGTGAGTATGCATGCAGGCTTACACATGTGTTCATGTCCATGTAGGGGCTAGAGGCCATCTAACCCCAGGTGCCTGGCCTCCAGTGATGGCCTTCAGATTTTTGGATACAACGTCTGTCAGTCACTGGTTCGAAGATAGTAGGCCAGGATGACTGGTCAGTAAGCCTCAGCACTGGGAATGAAAGCTTGGCCCACCAGGCCTGGTGTGTGTGTGTGTGTGTGTGTGTGTGTGTGTGTGTGTGTGTTATGGAGCTTGAACTCATGTTTTTAAAGCAAACACAATCAACTGAGCTGCCTCCTTCTCCAGCCCCTAAAATGAAGATAATTCTTTTTAAAAATTATTTCTATTTTATTTAAATGTATCAGTGTTTGTCTCTATGTATGTCTGTGTACCATATGTGTGTCTGTTGCCCACAGAAGCCAGAAGAGGGCATTGGATCACCTAAGACTAGATCTATAGATGGTTATGAGCTGCCATGTGGGTGCTAGGGACTGAACCCAGGTTCTCTGGAAGATCCAATAATGCGCTTAACCTCTGAGCCATCTCTCCAGTCTGGAGGATAATTCTCATACTGACCTCACAAGGCTGTTGGGAATTAATGAACTAATATAGTAATAATTCAGGGCTTGTGATAGGTATATAACATGTCTGGCATGGGATAGTGTGCTTGCCTCTGTTATGATTCTGGGATGGGATGGGGAGGAGCTTGCTGAGAACAACTGGGAACTCTTAGACTGAGACAAGACCTGACTTGTGAGTGGGAAGGAATGATGTCAGTCAGTGGGAAAACTGGTCACTGTAGGGTGCCAGGAATGTGTCACTTTCTGGAGCTAGGAATAGATGGTAGAATGTTTAAGGCCTAACTCATTGTTTTGTTTTCCTAAACTGTCTCTTGCCACTTTCAAACCCAAGGACTTAGTCCTTTACAATTGCCTCAAATACAGTGTTTTTTTTGTTTTGTTTTGTTTTGTTTTCTGCTTTTTTTTTTTTTTTTTTTTTTTTTTTTTTTTTTTTTTTTTTAGACAGGGTTTCTCTGTAGCTTTGGAGCTTGTCCTGGAACTCACTCTGTAGACCAGACTGGTCTTAAACTCACAGAGATCCACCTGCCTCTGCCTCCCCAGTGCTGAAATTAAAGTCATGCACCACCACTGCTCAGCTCTCAAATACAGTTTAAAACTCCAAAGTCAACTGACATTCTCCATTGAGTCTCGGCCACTGCTTGACACCTGTTGTCCTTGTTGGCACAGTCCAGTACCAGCTGGACTTCCCATCCTATGAGTGATGTACCATGTCTAGGTAGATTTAGGTGGATTCGAGTGACTAAGCTTTCTGTAATGATTCAGGGCAGTAGGAGAAAGTATTTTGTTTCTTTAATTATTGCCTTTGGCATTTGTCTAGTTTTAACACTCAGAATGCCATCCAAAATGGTAATGCCTCTTTTTCCTACCTGTTGGTGGTAGTACTGGAAAAGCAGCTGACATTGGGCAAAGACCATGGAAGGTGATATAAAAAACAATGGAAATCTCCAAACCAGGAACTAAATATGAGACAGTCACCTTCAAAGAAAGAAAACAATAAGAAATGTTTCCAGAAATTTCTTATACATCCTCACAGAAGAAGAGGTGATAGTATATTTTAGATTACATATGTGTATATGGGTATCATCTCACTGGGCATGCTGAAGTGACCTAGATCTAGCATTTCAAATGGAAGACTGTCTGCTGGTGAACATTTATCCCCTGCTTCCAGATACCAGAGGCTGCTGTGGGTGGGGGAGTTCCTTTATCAAGACTACTTGCAGCCTAGTAACCAAGCTGGTTAGAGTCAAGGCCAGAATCTGGGACTATCTTATTCATACTTGTTCTTTATAATTGAATTACAATCTTAGCACTAGGCAAGACCTAAGAGCTCACCAAAGATAGCCTCTAGATTTGTTGATCTATAGCAGAGACAGACCTGGGGCAGAGAGGAACCAGATCAGGAAGGTGATCTTTGCCCTTCTCTGTTTGCATCTGTTGTAGACCTGGCTTCACTGCCAGTTGCTTACTGGGCTCCAGCTGCCCAGACTGAAAGCTCACTCTCCAAGGGCCACGTTTCCTCTTTTGGAACAAGAGTAGACATGCCAGGAACCCCATGGTGTGTCAGAAATGTTGATGGTAAAATACTACAATATAATAAGAGAGGCAACCTCCACAGGACTAAGGAAATAAAGCAATTTAAATCTCATTTAAATAATTTTCTCTTCTTCTCCATTGTCATCCTAGCCTGTGCAGTGAGGCCCATCTGATTTCTGAGGGCGTCTTCACTCTCCCACAATGGGGGCCTGCTGTTGGAAATGTCCTTTCATTTAACTTCCAGGACTAGGTAAATTATCTATTGCCACAATCTGGGATTGATTTAGATTTTATTGCTCTTGGCTGTGACAATCTACAAGGACCCAGCTGATTTTTCTTTTTTGGATTTTAGGCTTTATTGCCATCATTTTAATGACAGATATTAAACACAGAGCATCCTCATCTGTATTTGCTCCAGCAGGCTTAGCTGAATGTTGTGTTTGAACATGAAATGATTCAGGAAATGCTCCTTCCAAAGTTGCCTTCCCCTTCTTTCTACAAGCAAGTAGGCATTTTGAGGAAGAATGTATACATTTCATATTGATTTCAATATCATACTGCCAAATTCACAGTAAACAGCAACAAAATTCTATTTTCTATTACCATATATTAATTTTACAAAATAGCAGAACTTATTGCAGCAGATCCATAAATATACAAGATGTCCAAATATTTGATGTATGAATTAATAAGATTTTGCACACTATTTTCCGTGTGGAATTTTCCACAGAAGTCCTAATAATCATATTCTTATTCTTTCTTTTCTTTTCTTTTTTTAATTTTTGAATCAGGGTCTAACTATACGGCCCTGGCCTGAACTTTACTCTGTAGACTAGGCTGGCCTTGAACTTACAGAGAACCACTGTCTTTCTCCTAAATGTTAGGATTGCAAGTGTTCATCACTGTACCAGGCTTTTACTTTGTGTTTCGTTTTGTTGAAACATGGTCATGTTATGTAGCTGAGGTTGGACCTGAATTTACAGTCTTCGTCTGTCTCTTGAATGTAGAGACTAAAATCCTGTACCACTGTGCCAAGAGGTAAAGACTCATTTCTAAACCCAGAAAAGCACCTACTGTGTGTAAGGAAATTATTCTATAGATAAGACAATTCAAAGAAACCTATGATGAGAGTTTCTACAGACTTGTGATTTATTAATGAAACCAACAAAGTACATTAAAATCCATATCATGAAATATAAAATAGGTTATAGCAAATAATAAGTGAAATTGAACAAAGAGTGAGACATGTCCTTGAGTTGGGGACAACACGAGAAGAATAAAATGGGAAGTGAAATGGATGAGGACACCTTTGGATACTGTATAAGTCTCTTCCTAGCCACAGAAGACAGAAAACCAGCCAGGTCAATATATCCAGTTATTTGCCTAGTTCAGACTCTCTAGAAGGCTTAAAGACTTCTATCACAGCATGGGAGTCAAGGACGTACCATGGTACTCCATTAATGTACCAAATGTTGTGCTTTTATTAAGTCAGTTGAACAAGAAAATTAAAAAAATACTTATTTCTTCTTGATTCTTATGACCATTATGACATGATTTATGAATAGCAAGGATAAAAAGGGAGATATTGCCATCCAGAAAAATTTAATCACACTGCAGAGTTGAAGTTTTGCCTAGTCAAGAAATACAGTTAAGGACAAGTAGAAATTCATATTTATATTTAATGCAAGCATAAGGATCATGTTTAGATGAGATAAAAAGATGACTTCAGAATGTTTCATTGGGTAGAGACTAGCATAGGTACAGTGAAGACATGCTGATAAAACTGAGGGTGCCATGAAACCTTAATGACGAAATCAACATTGAGAAATAGTGCAGTGCTTTTTTCATGAGTTCTCAAAGTTCAGGATGCATGTAATGGACAGGGGACACAGATGGGGTTCAAAGCAATGCAAAGGAGATTAATTATTTATTTTTTTCTAGCTAATATTTCTATCCCTAATAAAGACACACTAATTTTAAGTTAACCCCAGAAGGCTGAGCCTGCAGCAGGGCTGGAAGACAATGGTGGCATTTCTTCTGAAAAAAAAATGGAGTTTGGCAACTTGAAAGAATCAAATGTAATCTCTAATTCTGGAAGTCAGGGATTTTCATCTTAGGAATCTTCATTCTTCTTATTCAGAGAAGAGGGAGTGGATATTAAAATTCCAAAGAACTCAACCTGATCCAAATCCATTAGTTTACTTAATTTGGTGAAAAGTTGTCCTGTTCCAGCTGTTGCCCAAAGGACTGGGAAGATCTGACGAGACACACATGGTGAGGGCAGGACTTCTGAGGCATAGAAAAGGTGGGAAGAAATGATTCTGAAACATTTCAAAGAGGTGCTTGGTTAGTTATGGTCACCTTCACTGGTTCGGGGGAGAAGCAAATGCTGGCTGGGATGATGGTAAGGAGAGTTTCCTCCAAGCATTTACCCTCTGCAATTGTCCAGTCTCATGCCTGGGGATTTCCATCCTTCAGTTCATAGTCAACATCACCATCAAATATCCTTCTTATCCTCCAACCAAAAGCTAAGATCAGCAGTGGTCCTGAACTTACAGTTTCTACTGAAAGAGCTTTAGGAAGAAAAGACCTTAACAGAGAACATGAATGTCTCACCTGTATCCACATTTCAATTGGAGGGGCCAACTCAAGTATTAAGGAATCTACCAGACACAGAATGCAGTGTTGTAGGTGCTCTGAGCTTTGCCTTGGCATTTCCAACTTGAAGGTTAAGGTCAAAAACAGGTCAATTTTGCTGGTACTTAAGGACATCTATATATGTGGTATCTTAGCCTATCACTATAACCAATGATTTTACTAAATTTATAACTCCTATGAGTACTACATTAGAGAATACTATAGGATTCTTTTTAAAACCCTACAAAGTAGGCACTCTGATACTCATTCCATCAAGTACCAAAAAAGTAAAGAAAAAACAAAATGAAGTTAAAAGAATCTTTTAAATAGTTATCCAAGGTTGTGTATATCAAGAGAATATGGGTAGCATTTATATCAAATTTTGTTTGCATCCAAAAGTTTTGTGCTTTCGTAATAACTTGTATCATCTATGGGGTAAACAAGAATCTAGAGTCTTTAGTGCCTGAGAAATTGGATGGATTTCCAGAACCTTAAATAGTATGGGAGGGGGAGCCCTTTCAGTAGGGCAAGAAGGCAAAGCTCTGAAACCGTCTCAGGCATCATTAATGAAGACAAGCCACTTTTAAAGGCTCCTGGGATGGTAGCATAGGATTAGCTGTTATTCTTGTCTTGGTCTCCCTGTGTGAACAAACCATTGCTTTAACCAGTCACTCTTGGACCATATTCCCAAATGTGTTTGTGAGGTTGTGCACCGGCAGTGTAACTAACGGTTCTGACTATCATTTAAAATGCGTGAACCTTTCTCAAAAGTCGTATGTGTATGGAAGTTTTGCCTGCATGTGTTACTATGCACCATATGCATACAGTATCCGCAGATGCCTGAAGAGAGCTTTGGATCCCTAGGACTAATGTTGCACGTGGCATGGGTGCTAGGAATCAATCTTGGGTCCTCTGGGGGAGGACCAGTTCTTGTAAACTCTTAGCCATCTCTCCAGATCCCCTACCTTTCTTTTATGTCTATATATTTTCTATTCTTTGAAAACTTTATACATGTATACAATGTATGTTAGACACACATACACACATGCGTGCACACAGAGACACACTTTTGTTCTAAATACCAAGTTGCCCAACACATACCCCTGGAAATGACCACTCTCTCGATTGTATTCTGCAGGAGAGAATTTGTGCCCGGTACTAAAAATATGGTCAGACACACCAAAGCTGAGGAAGTCATAGGTCCAAGAGTTGATGTTGCTTCACTAAATGATCATGTTGTCAAACTGCCTTCAAAATATTCATGTTTCTACCCCCAGATCCGTGATGCCCAACCTTGGTTAGAGAAGCTTCTTACTGCAGTGGGTAGCGCTTCCTGCAGCACCTAGCTGTACAAATGCTTAGAATCAGCTGCCACGAGTGCTTGGCCACAGAGGGGCATCTTTTATAAGCTACGGGAATATCTTAGAAGTCCCGACAATCCAAATGCTTATGAGTCTGAAATATCTCATGCTGACTTGCGAGCCTAGAAATAACTGAGAAAATTTATTGAGCTGAGTTTGTCTTTAGAAAATACCACACTGAGTGGGATTTGTCTCCTGTCACGTTGCCAGCACCTCTTGCTGCCCATGTCACAGAAGAGCTTCATGGTTATTAGGTCAAAAAGCTCAGAGCCAGACAAAGGCAGGATGAGAATAGCCAAGCAGAGAAACTCCTCAGGGCACTGTGAATAGCAGCGAGTTGTACTTTCTATTTAAACACAATTTGACATCAGAGCCTTGCAAATCCAAGTGAGGAAGGCTGGTATCTTACAGAGAGGGAATGCATGAAGGGAGGGCCAAGGACTTGTATCTTGGGGGCTTTTTGTTTTTGTTTTTATGAGCTGCTTCCCTAACTCCCCTTCAGCACTGGCTGATGTAAATTGAACATTTTCTTTTTAAGCGAAGCAATTCGCCTGGGATCACGAAATTAGTCTATAGGTCTACTCTGTCTTTCTCTCTCAAACTGTGAGCTCCACGACTCATCACCAAGAAGCCACTTCCAAGAATATAGGCCCAAAGCCCCAGCAAAAGACATGGAGTGTGGGTTGAACAGGACACCTTCCAATTTCAAGAGTCCTATGGTTCTTTAATAGGGAAATTGAGGGCTCGGATATTAGAAGAGCATACTGCTCTTACAGAGAATGGCCTGAGTTCTTGGCTCACAAGATGCCTGTAACTCCAGCTCCAGGGGATCCAGTGTCTTCTTCTGGCCCCAGGGATCCAGTGTCTTCTTCTGGCCCCAGGGGATCCAATGCCTTCTTCTGGCCTTGGGCACCTACACTTGCATGAATACACAGACAGGCAGGCAGACAGGCAGACTCACAGACAGATAGATACACACACACACCCTTAAAAACAAAATCTTGAACAGGGAGGGCAAACTTGGATGCAAACGCAGGTTCTTCTGGGATGCCCTGGTCTTTTGCATCTCCGGGTGCTCCTTGCTGCTGTCACAGCTTGCAAACTAGAGTCCAGGGGCTGCCCTACTCTTCCTATTGCCTGGCTCCTGCCGAAGAAGCAGCAATTGTAACTGGTACTGCTGCTTTGAGAACAGCTACGCCGGGAGAAGGTGGCATTCGGCAAGTCTACCTAGGTCCAGCCCAAAGTGAAGCAGAGAGGCACTCTCCAGAAGGTGCCATTTATCACCCTCTGCCTGTCATGCCTAGGCGGAAGGGCTGTGCGACAGGGGAAGCAGCCTGATCACAAAACATGAGCTACATCGCCTCATCTCATTTCCTGACTGGCCAGCAGAAGCCAGTGTGCACCCGTCTCCAAACACAGGCACCCAGTCAGCTCCTTCAGATGCAAAGGTCCTTTGTTCTCCTGAAAGCTTGCCTTTGTTGTGGAGGTTGCTGTTGTTGTGGTCTTGGGAGGGAGGAAAATGCCGACAACTTGAGTTTTTAATACGGTAAACGTCAGTGTTTATGCCTGCACAGGCTGGCCTAATTATCCCGTGTCCTCTAAAATCTCCTGTTGTAATTACCGCTCGCTGCCGTGACACCTACTGCTAAAGGGAGAGCCATCAGCGGCAGGAGCACACAGTCCAAGCTCACTCAGCAAACTGCAGGCAACACCAGCAGCCGGGGCTAGTTCTGAAACGGTGGGAGCTTCGTGAGCCATTTTCGTTGGTCCCTCCAGAGTAAATGCCACTCCGACTGAAAAGTTGGAAATGTTTGTCAGGCAGGGAACAAAGCTGTGAATGAATCCTACAGTAATTTGCTTTCCCACAATCCCTTCCTTTCTCTAATCCAGCCTACAGAGGCAACTGATGGAGGCTGGGGGTTGAGGGAGACAATTAGCCTACTGGTATCTAGTGTGTGGCACCATTAGAGGTATAATAGCCTTTGTGTAGTCTCCATACTTACTACAGCACACAGAGAACTAGCAGAGGAGTGGAGACAGCTCCGGAGAACAGCTTTTTAAAGAAAACACCATGTTAAAGAGACTAATCCTTCTGAAAAAAAAAATGTGCCCATTAGTATACATATGTGGCATTGGTTTTATATTCACAGCGCAGAGGCAACACGTTGGCCTAGTGTCCATGCTTGGAACTGTACAAAGCAAGAGGGGGGAAAAAGGAAGAGAAGAAAGGGGGAAAATCAATAAATTCAGTGTAAGTAAAGTCACAGCAACCTTTAAAATAATAAGACAAATCCATTTATTTCACAAATGTCTTCATTTCCAAATGCCATTGTTTGGGGCACTCCACTGTCACGGTCCATGACATTTTCGAAAACTAGGCTCTTAATCATTTAGGTGTAGCTGGAGTTCTCCGGCAACAGACAAGTTAAAAGATTATACATTCACCCCGCTGCTCTGGCAGGGAAGATCGACTTTAACAGCCTTGTCCTGTGGGGTGAAGGAGGGAGTCTGGCGGTGGGGGAAGAGGTTCGAAGAAGACAGGGCTTAAATATGGACAGAAAAGCTCAGTTGTATTGCTATATACAATGAAAAGTAATTACAGAGAAAAATGAAAGCCGTTTCTTGCTGTTAGCAGGAAGAATAAGAGAATTCTGTACCTTTTTAAAGCTCCGAGTCCATTTTGATGTAATTGGTTCTGGAATTATTTATGACATTAATTGCTGCGCTATCGACTGCCTGTCAGTGGTTCTGGCAGTTAGTCCATCTTTCTTAGCAGAGACAGCCTGCTCAGCCCAAACTAGACTGACAAGCTAATTATACCCATCTTCCCCTTCAATGACAGATGCTGTTCATCAGAAACCTTTCTAGAAATAAGCTCTCATTCTTTCCCCTTTTTCCTGAGCCAGACAGAACGGATATCTCAAGGTGCAGATCACAGCTAAAACTCAGCTCACAGGGCTATTAGCTCCGAACATCTCACTTGAGCCAAAAACCCTAAGCGTCTTGTGTTATCAAACTGTATGTCATTCCCAGATGCTACTTTTCAGGCATGAGCAGAGGCCCAGCCTGCCAGTCAGAGAAGGGCAGAGCGAGCGAGTCCAGCTGACTAAATTAGCCCGGCTCTTCTTTAACTCTCTAGCCCAGCTGGCTCCCGTAACGATATAAAGTCAGCCAGGGGCCTCTGATTGCTGCAGTGAATGTGGGGTGTGTGTATGGGGGAGGAGGTGGATCTAGGGGTGCTTATTACAGGGATCCTTTTGTATAGGCAAACTGGGGAGTCCCTCTCATTTCCAAGTGACTTTGTCCCAAGGGCTCTTCAGGACTGAACTGTGTAAATGGCTCTTGAAATTTAAGGTATACACAGCTTGTAATTCTGGTAGATCCTATTGTAGGCATTGTGTCTACATCATCAGACACCTACATTTGGGCAACTCAGGGAGCAGGCCCAGAGGAGACTGACTTTAGGAGCAGGTAGGCTAGCTCTGTAGACAAAACACGCACATTCAGGCAGGTGAAGGAAAATGACCACCGGCAGGCAGCATTGCAGCACAGGGCATTCTTCTATGGAAATACCAGCTGGCTAGTTCCCCTTTTCCCAGCTGCTTTGCCCTTTGTTGTTGGTGGTCTGTTCCATTTTACCAAAAGTAAGTCAGCTGCTTTAATTCTCGTCCTAAATGAAACAAGTCTCTTGAGCTGTCTCTCAGCTGATACAAACATCTAAGGCAAGGAAGATTCTCTTGTGCCTTGTTACTTGGGCTTGTTAGGCTAGAATTCCAGACTCTCTCTTTGTGCCATAGGCAGGGTGCAAACTTAAAACCAAACTTGTGGTATAAGCTTTCCATCATCCTACCTCTCAGACAAGGTTTCACAAAAATATAGTTCCAGAAATTATTAAGACATTGCTTAAAGAAAGAAATCCAACACCCTGCTAGAAGGTAGAATGATAGTAAGATGAAGTGTGAGCCCTTGAATCAGGGCCGAGATTGGATATAGCTGCTTAGAGACTATGGTCAGAAGGCCTTCAAGACTGTGGGATCCTAGGCTAGCCTTAGTGCATCAGGATCGGGCACGAAATCTTGCTCCTGTCTTTGCTTAACGGTGAGATAGGATGCTATAGATAAGTCCGGGCAGAGTGGGGTGGACCGTGGCAAATTTGTGTTGTATGGGCTTATGTAGGCCCTAACTGGAACTACGTTTCTAACCACTCTGTTTTTCAGGATCCATTTTTCTTTGAGAATTGGAAGGAGGAAGTGGAGGTGCAGCCACGCTCCTTGGCTCCTCTGAAGCTTTGTTTTGAGGCTCCTGTTCAGCTGCTTGTTTGTTGGCTCCTCTGATTGCTGCAAACTGCAGCTAGGTGCTCGCGCCTCCTCCAGCTATGCCCTAAGACATACACATTGTGCGACTTAGATGGTCTGATTTTTCACATTGTTAGGCAACTGAAGAAAGTCAAACGGTGTGAAATCTGAGCTCTGGAATCTTGACCACCAGATATTATTCTAACACCAAGCACTTGTGTAGCTAGACACTGAATTATTATCATGGAAAAGTGCTACAAACGCAGGCTTCTGACACAGTGAAGAGCAATGAGATTGTCCTACAGGAATATGCGGAGGATGGGTTTGCCATGTAGTCTGTGGGATTCGAACCATTGGTGTTGACATCTAGCCTGTCATACTCAGCTGGTTAACCTAAGAGAAAGGTCATTATAAAATGACCTCGTGTGTTCTCTGCTATAAAAGAATTAACAAGTCCAACATTTAATACCTTTAGACTCTCTCAGTCTTTTTATCAGCTCTAAAATACCTTTTCTTGTTGCAAGGAGAGCCAGGCCACTTGTTGGTCCCAGCTGCCCGGCTAGCTTAACCCCAAAATAACCACACAGAAACTGTATTAATTAAATCACTGCTTGGCCCAGTAGCTCTAGTTCCTGATTGGCTAATTCTTATATTAACTTAACCCATTTCTATTAATTTATATATTGCCACGTGGCAGTGGCTTACAGGCAAGGATTCTAACTGGCATCTGTCTCAGTGGAGGATCCATGGCATCTCCCTGACTCTTTCTTTCTCCCAGCATTCAGTTCTGTCTTCCTTGCCTACCTAAGTTCTGCCCTATCAACAGGCCAAGGCAGTTTCTTTATTCATTAACCAAGAAAAGTAGCACACAGAGGGGACTCCCACATCATTTTCCCCTTGAAGGTCAATTATTTATATGTAGGCTAGTTCCCTTAATTTTGACAAAATAGCCACCATGAAATAGTTATTATTATTATTATTAATAATATTATTATAGAAAAGTAATGCATGAGTTTAAAATGTAACCCAAATAAGATAGATGAGGTAGAACATGTGTCCTGATGCATTTTCTATTAGAGTCAATGGGAGGTAGGATGGTGAGCATCTTGTATTTATTTATTTGGGAAGCATTTGAGATTTTTTAGAAGAATATTTGTACAAACATGAGATATGTAATGGTTAGGACTTGAGTCTAAACACAAAGTTCTTTTATGTCTCATACATACCTTACCACATGGCCTAAGAGAATGCTGTACAGTGTTTAATTTCAAGTATGCATGGCATGGCATGGAATGTTTCACTTACAATGTCAGTTTGAGACTCAGGTTTGGGCAATCTCGAGGACTCGTGAGTCCACGTATTGGGAAAGTTCTTTACTGTTTTTTCTGAGATAAAGAGGCTTTCCTGAGTGATCCTGGGGGAGAATTATATTCATGTGACTGAATATACCCAAAAAGGTAAAAACACATAGAATCAAAAGCGAATTGCCCCTATATACGGTCTGGTTGCTACAGTCATTGCCCATTTATTGAATAAGCTAAGATAGCATGAAGATCCGAGTAGATGGTAGACATACTGATGAGGCCTCTCTGGGACTGTATATCTGATATATGTTAGACTTGTTAGAAGAAATTTGTGCTTCTTATTTTAGTAAATGACTTCAATGATCAAAGAATAGTTTCCCTTTATGAACTCCCTTTCTCACTAGAATTAAGGAGGTAAGTGAATAGCTGGACTATGAATATCCACCTCTCCATATATTCTTTGGCAAAATTGCATAAATTTAACATGAAGCTTTGAAAACTATATATGAAGCTGTTTCCATCACTCTGCTTATAAATTGTGGGGCACCAAAGGTAGCCTTGTGAACTATTATTTTTCTTTTTCTCCTTCCTTCTTTTCTTCCTTTCTTTCTCCTTTTCTCTCTTTCTCTTCTTTCTCTCTTCATTCCTGTCTTCCTTCCTTCCTTCCTTCCTTCCTTCCTTTCTTCCTTTCTTTCTTTCTTCTTTCTAGTTGAGAGTACAATATAGGGCATTACGCAGTTCCCACACCTTCCTCAGCAGGCAAAGGCTTAATATCGTACTCCTTCAAAATTACCAGAATAGAGTTGTAGATTTTCCCCAAAGCCTTCCAGGGTCAAAGCTCCTGCTAAATTATGGACTTGTGGCCCAAATGCCATGGCCCCAATTTGGAATTTCATAGGAACAGTTGAGTGGATGAACTAACTTCAAGTCGAGATTTGGTCTGAGTTATCTGGCAAATGAGGGACCTGATGAAAGAGATGCAAGATGGAGTCATATCCTGACTCTGGGCTTGAAAAATAGACTCCTCAAGTCACACAAAAGGGTGACCTGAGCCAGGTGACTTCAGCCCAATTAATTGCTATCTGAGTCATGAGGTAAAGATTTCTAATGGAAACAAATCCATTAAAAACTAAAAGTGAAGCTGGCAAACAGTCTTCCAGTTATGCAGTTTAGACTTTCAAATGACTGCTTTGCCCCACGAGGAAGAAGGACAGGATATATTTTTTTCTTATCATAGTAGTTTCCTCACCCCAATAGATACACGTTGAACAAATCAATGACAGCTAATAGGATGCTAAGGCTTAACAATGCCATTTTCTAAATGTCTAATCATTCACGAGTGGCAGAGCAGTTACTTCTCGACACAGTGTTCCCAGGTCCGCCCATAACTCAGCCTGCGCTGTGCTTACAATGGCAAGAAGCCCCCATTAGCCTTCTTCATATCGGCAGTGTTGAAGTTGAGGAACTGGTGAAAGTTTTAGATCAGGGAGAAAAATAGAAAAACAACCCAGTGTAATGGGTGTTACAGAAATGGGCTCACAGATCCCAAAGAAAGCCGGTTGGTTCATGATGCTGTGTAGCTTGGGATTTTGAGGTCGATTTTTGGGATGCTTCATTAACATGTTGAAACATTTCTCTTTTTCTAAACAGTTTCGAATTTTCTGGGGAAACACCCTTATCTTTGACCAGAGTTTAGAACACATTGCCAATGGTTTCTAAGGGCAATATTAGCTTCCAGCTGAAAATGCAACTCAATTGGTAGAGTGCTTGCTTTGTATACACAAAGCCCTGAGTTTGGTCCCTAGCATCTTATAAACCAGGCTTGCTGGTGCATGCCCACAATTCCAGCACTCAGTAGTGAAGGCAGGAGGATCAGAAATTCAGGATTATTCTCAGCTACAGACTCATGACTAGGCCAGCCTGTGGCACATGAAACCATGAAACCATGCCCTAATACACAACAATATTTATTGGCACTCTGGAAATTATCTTCTGGATGCTTTCATATGGCCACCAGTAAGGAAAGGCCCATGCACGACCTCTTTGCAGTGGTATAAGAAGCAGATCTTCAGGTCCAGCCAAGAAGGAAGGTTTCTCTCCTGAGTCTAGGTGTTTCCTTTTTGTACGTCATGAACCTAAAGGTGCAGGTGAAAGAAAGGTAGACACAGAAGCCCACGGATCTCCTGATGAGCTTTCTCTGCCCACTGGACCTTCACCGGCATCCCCTCTGCTCTGGACAGGTGGTGGGAGGTTTGGTTTGCCACCATCTCACTCTGTCCTTTTAAGTTTCCAACATTTCCTAGACACTTGTAGTTTTTTTTTTTCCCACCGTGGATGCCACAAGAGATATTATAGAAGACGCATTTGTTTTTGACTTCTAATTAATCAAGATAACATCTCTCTCAACCACTGGACAGTACAATCAATATCTCAGGCAGCCTCACCGCCAGTTAGACTGATACACCAATACCTAATATTGGCAAATAAGTGATGTATTTAACCATGTTGTACTCTATCATTTTATAATACGAGAATAATGGTGTGATTATGCTAAGGGTACGGGGAGGAGGGTTTCTGCCTTTACAACCAGTATTAAGATTTCTCCTTCATCCTGAGCTCTGTCCTGTTACCTCCTTAACCAAAGCTAATTGTTCTGGTTTGTTTTCCAGATTTTCATTGCTGTGAGATCACTCATCCTTACAGTGAGTGGTAGCATTCCAGGACAGAAGAAATTAGTAGAATAAAGATCCTAGGTAAAGAAATGGTTGTCTCCATGAGCTCCTTCTTTCAATTAATCCAGGGTTGGAGTGGTTGGTTCCCTGTCTGTCCTGAGGCCCATTCTCCAACTGAGAGCTTGAGTATGGGAAGAAAGAGAAGAAATGAGGAACCCCTACAGCAGTAATGGGAAGGATCTCTGGAGTTTGAGGGGGGGTGCATTTTGGACGATTCTTTGTAGGATTTGAATGTACATTTGACCCAGACACTGTGAGCATTCTTTGGGACTGAAGTGAATGAGTATATCAGACTCTTGAACAATTTGTCCCTAGCTGATGGCACTGATATTTGCAGAGGTTTGGGGGGGGGTAGCCTTGCTGGGGAAACTGTACTGGGACGAGTTTTGAGAGTAAAATCGGTGAACCCCTTCCAGTTCTCTCTCTCTCTCTCTCTCTCTCTCTCTCTCTCTCTCTCTCTCTCTCTCTCTCTCTCTCTCCCCCAACCCACCCATTTGTTCCTGCAGCCATGGCTGCTTCTTGCTTGCTGCCATGCTTCCCATTGTAATGAACTCTTTCCCCTCTGGAACTATAATACCAAAATGAACTCTAACTTTAATTGTCGTGGTCATGGTATTCTATCACAGCTACAGAAAAGTAACTAAGATGGGGACAGAGGCCATCAAATCAAGGCTCTGTGTAGAGGGAAGGACTTTTGTCCTTGAAGCAGCCCATTGCATTCTTATGACCTAGCACTGATGTATGCTATGTTCTTAGAACTGACCAGGTACCAGGCCTAGGGAATCAGGCAAGTCCACAAGACAGAAAACTCTTCGTATGATCTATGCTAGATCCCGGCCATGCAACTCAGTTCACGTGGCTGAGTTTTACTAGGCTCTTTCTTCCCTAACACTGAGCCTTCACCTACTCTCTAAGTTCAACTTTTTTTTTTAAATTTGCACCACATCTCGTACAGCCCTAATTTTCCTTGAACCCATGTGCAGCTGCAGATGACCCTGAACTTATAATCTTCCTGCCTCCACCCCTAAGTGCTAGGATTAGAGGTGTGAACCAACACACCCAGTTTTATGCGGTACTGGGCATCAAGCCCAAGGTCTTGTGTGTGGTAGGCAACTCTGCCAATTGAGCTATAACCCAGGCCTGTAAATAATAGTCTTGAAGTCATGCTGAGAGCTGAGTGAAGGGATCTGGAGAAAGTCCACTTCCTAAGGCAAGGGAAAGACTTAATGCATTTCCCTCCCAGTGGCATGTCTTCAACACTCCATCTTAATGTTTTGAGCAATGTAGTCTCAGTAGAAAGCCCTGTGTCAGCCACGGTGTGAAGTTTGTGGAAATGAACCAGGGTTCTGACTGGTTATTGGTGAGATAGCCTTGGTGCCTCATCTAGTCTTAGTGTATTCTTATGTGAACACGCTGCATAGATTAGGAAAACATCCGACAATACGTGTTGGCAGATGATTAAGTTTTACCACGTCTGCACAGTGAAACAAGAGGTGCCTGGTTTGCTCTCTGTGGCTGTCTTGGGAGCATACAACATTGACGACCTGCCTCTAATGCGAGATGGGGTCCTTCATGAAACTTGGAGCTCTCTATTTAGGCTAGAGTGGCTTTCCAGAGAGCCCTCAAGACCTGCCCACCTCTGCCTCCGCCCACCCCTTCCCCAGCACTGACATTATAAGGTCTGGTCACAGTTCATGCATTATCTATGGGCACTGGGGAATCAGTCTCTAAGCTATACTCCCATAGCAAGCACTTTGCCCACTGAGCCATCTCCCCAGCTCCTCCTTCCCATTTATTGAATTGAGTTTTAAATGTCGTGGCAGACTACATCCCTTTCATAGGCTCAACTTAGTGATGATAGCAGGTTTTGTTTTGTTTTTTGATACTTTACTATGTAGCCCTGCAACTCATTACGTTCACCAGGCTGGCCTCAAACTCAGAGATCCACCTGTTTCTTCCTCCTGAGTACAGGGAATAAAAGCTTGTTGCACAATGCTCAGCTGTTAAAACATTTTTAAGCATCATTAAACTTTGAATTTTTTATTTTAAAAATTAAAAAAACTTTAAAATACTCTAGATTTCATTTGCTAATAATTTACCTAGTTTGCCTCTAGTGTGACCTTTTTTTCTGTATTTGTGTGTCAGTTACACAAACAATACAAAACAAGGTGCCCAATGCCATGTTCACTCCCTCATTTATCTTGAAGAGTTTAAATGAGCTTGTAGTTGCTTTTAGTTTGCATGTTTAAAAGAATTTTCTGAGGTAATTATTGAGCTTTGAAGGTTCATTTTAAATTTTAACTTAAAAAAAGAAAAGAAAAACTCACATTTATTTATTGAATTGACTTTATTTATTGAATTTATTAGATGTCAAATAATCAAATTTTCTAGTTACTTAATATAATTTGGACACTATCATTAAAGTATAAATAGTTTTTGAATTTTGGAAGGGTTTTATATTAAATATGAAAGGTAGAATAATAAGACTGAAAGATAAAATCTGAAAATGTGATGAAGGTCATATTTTTTATACATTAAAAAGAACATTAGTCAAAAAAATAAAGGTTTGAAATTTGACACATGACATTAAGTAACTTTGCTCATATAAATATACCCTGAAGAAAACAGAGACAAGTCTCTGGGTGGGAGACAGGATCTGTATTGTTAGGTGACAGAGTCCAAAGTAAACAACACTAATCAGCTGGGCTGAGAATGACTTCAACTTTTGCTCTTTTGTAAGGAAACCTAGTGCAGCTTAAATAACGAAGGCTGCTTAGCACAGGTAGAGGCACACGCCGGCACCATCACTGTTGACCATCAGGACCCCAGAGAGATGATCTCCTGCTGAAGGGCCACCCTTCAACCCCAAGTGCAAAACCAGGAAGCATATGAAGCTGTGTGTTATCCAAGTGTGTTGAAACAGCAGAGAGACGTGGTAATGTGAGAGCAGACTCTTTTCCACGTTCCACAGCAAACCTCATAATAAAAAAATACTTCCTCCTGGCCTGCTCTTGGCAAATTTCTAGTGTGTTTCAGGTCACCGTGACACCAGCGTTCTCTTCCACAGTGACTCAACGGTGACTCATGGTCACCACGGGTGATTTATTACCATGCTTGAGGCCCCGAGGAATTTTCAGTAAAAATCAAGCTTAGACTTTCTATGTGCCACTGACTATTTTATCAAGTTTTTGTCAAGTCTATTTATTTACTTTTTAATAAATGAGTGTACTTATCAAATCCTCGTGCTATTTAAAAATGCTTAACTACAAGTCAATATATGGAGTTCAGAATTATTAAATAAATATATCGTGTTAGCGGGCTGGGAGCCTAGATTAAAGATTATCCACACATTTGCTGTTATCCATCATGCCCCAACGCCAGTTAAACCTCACTTGCAGGCTGGAGATAACCAGAGCTGTCTCTCCCACCAGGGGAACTTGGGTACCACCTGTTACTTTTGCCTGTGGACTTTCATTAAGCAAAAATATTTGACTTTGGCAGAACATTAAAAGAAGTAATATTTCAAAATAATGCAAGAGAGCAATATTTATGAAACTATTTTGCCCTATGTTTCCAAGAAGCCAGTTCTGCCCTACCATTATAAATCATTTTCTGACTGGGTTAGTGGGAAAATGGTTTGCCAAATATTAGATCCTAGAGGATCTGTAGCAGAGACTGCTGCATTAAAATGATCAAAATTATCAGAATATCAGGGTGTGGGGAATGTCATCAACCCCCCCCAAAAAAAATGTGGTAAAGAACTTGAGAGCTGAAGCCTTTGAAATAGAGGGTAGACTGAAAACACAGAGAGCAAATAAACACGGGAAACCAGTGGGACCAGCTCCACATCTCCTCTAACGAGCCCCGGATGGAGGCGTCCACCTTGGTAGCATCATCTGTTTAGCGGGTTGTTGGAAAGTTCTCTGAACACTTCCCCCTGGCTTTGTCCAATCATAGACACCATTCTCAAGTTGGGAGTGTGACGAGAATTAGAATTGACATCTACCAAACTCTGTGTGTCCTGGAGCCAGCCTCGATGGCTCGGCCACTGTCATGTCAAGCTCCATCCCTCGTGGCCACTCTCTGTCTACACCCATGACACCTGTCAGAAACTTTCAAGTGTGTGCTCATTTCTTTATCAGCATGGCCTGCACAGCCCAGGCAAAGGAGGAATGACATTTGGGATGAGGGAGGAGTGGGTAGTGCCTTCCTCCCCTGCCTCTTCTAGCTGTCAGTTTGGGTTTTCTCTCCACATATGAAGATTGAGACCCAGCTGTCTTGTCATTTAGCAATGCATGGAGTGGTCACCAGGTTTGCCAACAGTGTGGGAAGACGGGGAATTTCAGCAGTCTCCTTAGAGAATGATGCATCAGGAAGAAATGAAACAAAAGCGGCATGGTGCGGGGCTATCTCTGCCCTTTGGAAACGTGCTGCTTTGGGAGATGGGTGGGTGCGCCTGAGCCATCTGTACACATGAGTTATTCTGCATCTCCTTGCTCTTTCTATCAAAGTGGAATAATCTGACATGCAAGTTATCCCCAAGAGTGATGGTTTTAAAAGTCTAAGGCCTTTCTTTTTCTCCTTTATAATAATGCTTTTATTTTAATAAGTGGTTAGTTAAATATACATTTTAAAACTAAACCTTCAAATTTTGCAAGCTATGTTTTGCTTTCTCTGATGTGGTGGTTTTTTTTTGTTTTCTGTTTTTATTTTTAAAGCGGAGAAGCTTTATGGAAAGTACTGTAGCCCCCCCCCCCCAGCCTTCTATAGGGACAATGTGAGTGCCTAGTTTTCCTTTCTTTTCATCTGAGCTATCTCAGTTTTCTGAAGATGGTTCACAAAGGTAACTGTGGTACTCAACTAATTCTTCTCCTAAGTTAGAATGAGGTTAAGCTCTGATTCTTGCCACTAATGTTCGAAGCAAGGCATTCATGCTATACATTATTGTGTTGCATATAGATATGCATATCACACGTATCCCCACAATGTATAGTTCTTTCCATTCACTGAGGACAATACTCCTACTCCAAGAAAAAGGGCGTTCAGCCAGGGCTGGTGTATCTGCCTTTCCGAGCTGCACCAGAGTTCTAGTGGGTGCTCAAATACCCAGAGAATGTAGAGCAGCCGGATTCCCAAGAGCTGGGTGCATCATCACATGGAATGAGCCCGCCCTGCTCCCACCCCCCATCTAAGTTATGCACAAATGACTCCCCTTCATTGTCTCGCTCCCTGAATACAAAATCAAAGACTACAAACATAAGTGGGCTTATTAATGAGATTATTTTGAGGCTCAAATGAGATCATAGTTACAAAAATTACTTTGCTAATAATAGCTACCTTTCTAGTAAAAAAAAAAAAAACTGATGAGGGGTTGGATAATTAGTACATGTGTGCCTTCTGCAGTCACCTGTTCACAAGCAGTTGATAGGTAGCTATTGCTGCAGCAAACCCCAGATCAAAAGTATAAACCATTTTCTGTGTCTGGAACACGCATTGACTTTTTCTCGTTCCATTTTCTAAGCAATGAATTACTCAGCAGTGCAGGGTGCTATCTGAGAGGATGCAGATTATATACCTTATATACCACCACTTCTTCATTTTATAGAGGTCATAGTTTGATTATCCAGGGGTTCTAGACCCCATTTTCTGTGCATGCCAAGGCATTCCCAGGTTGCAGATAGGTAGCATTACTCAGACTTTCACCTTGGCCCACACATGAAAAACAAGAGCAGTGCCTGAGACAGCGAGCAGGTGGGGAAACAACGCTTAGCGCAGAGATTGTTTGGGACGTTTGCTGTACTTTTATGGGTCTAGATTGGAAAGGAAGACTGGAAAAGCTCCCAAGTTACTTATTTATGTTGAGAGAGCTAGGTGCTCCCAGAGCAGTAAAGATAATAAGATTCTTGTGATTATTATAAGATTTGTAGGCAAGAGGCTGCAGGCCTCACCATAGTTTTCTTTTTAGATGCTGTTGTTGATCTTGGTTTGTTTGTTTGTTTTGGTACTGGGAGTGGAACCGAGATCTATGTATGCAGAACTTCCAGTCTCTTAAAGTTAAAAATTAAGTGGAAATGGAATGTATGTGCCTCCCAAGGCGCTACAAGCCGGGGATCAAAACAAACACCCTCAGCAGCACCCCTGTGGTCTGCCTGGTTTTCTTGATTCACACCCTAGGATGTGATCACTTCAAAGACATGACTCCAGTGGGTGGGGGTGGTGTGGGGACAAAGCCGCAGAGCAGACAAATCTTCCATATTCTGGTGTCTGGCATCATGACTTTGCTGTGTCCCCCAGAAGAAGAGATTCAAAAAAAAAGGGGGGGGATGACTGGTGTACTAGGAAAGAATGTGAACAGTCCCCAATCAGAAGTCTATGTCATCATCTTCATGGACAACACCTCACCATGTCGCGGAGAAAGAGCAGGTCAAAGGAACTTGATTGTGGATGGTCAAGTCGCCTCAGCAGAGGTACCTGTGCCCACATCAGCCCTCCTCCTTCCTAGACTGACAAGAGTAACAGAGTCAATGCTTGTCTTGGTATGCAAGGCACAAAGAGTGGAGCCAAATTTGCTGTCTGTTCTGTCTCCTGTAAACGGTGACAGTAACTTCAGGCTAGACCCTCTGCTCATTAGGAGGAAGGCATGTGCCTGCCTCAGGCATGAACTCTGGCTTTAGTATGACCAGTTCTGGCCTCCTAGACCTCTTGACACTACCCACCTGCCCTCCCTCTGCAGGGCACTTCTGTCACATTGTATTGTGATTGCCAGGAGGTAGGTCAGCTGACAGAGCCAACAGGCTATACAGGAGCAGCCAAGGCTATCCCCTGTGCTTAAGTTTCATTTACCAACCATAAAGCAGCTATTGTGTCTGTGTTTGAGTCCTATATTTTTTAAATTGTTTTTTGGCTCCTGGTGGGAAGCATTATTTAAAATCTTAACAGGAGATTCTCGCTGATAAATCCTTCAATGGGAGATTGGCATCATGAGCAGAACCATGGGAAGGGAATCATAAAAAGACTGGGGAGGCATTAGTTAGGAACCGTGCATTGACCCTTGAATCATAGACCCAGCATCCCAGTGGGAACTGTGCTATGCAGAAAATAATGCACTGTGTTAAAGATAGGCGCTTGGGCAACTCTGAAAATGAAATTTAGAATTGTCAAGTTGAGCATTCACTTCTGAAAGACTGCCTTCCCAGCTCCTCAGCGAGTGAGTGCAGCTACAAATGAGGCCATATCACCTGAGAAGACAATTAGAGCCTGGTGACAACCTCAGATTCTGCCTATGAATGCCAATGAGAACTTTAGGCATGGGTATTTGTGGGCAAGGGCAATTAGAGTCTCGGCCTAGTCCACCCTTCTGGGATTGTCCCTGGAGTCAGTGTTGTGAGCCTGCCTCAGTTAGAAATGTTGTACACAAATCTGGCCGAGAGTGGAGGAAGTACAGGTTGTGAGCCACTGTAGCTCCTGGAGAAAGAAGTGCAGGAGGGAGGGAGTATAGGAGGCTGTCATAGTTTTGCAATAAAATATTCTGACTAAAAGCATCTTAGAGAGGAAAGGGTCACTATGATGTACAAATTCCAAGCCTGTACATCAAAGGAAGCCAAGGCCAAAACTTACTGGCAGAGACCATGGAGGGGCACTGCTTACTGGCTTGCTTTACTTTTCTAATACAGCCTAGACCCACCTGCCCAGGGATAGTCACCGCCCACAGTGGGCTGGGACCTTCACCATCAAGCACTAACCAAAAAATACCAAAATAAAGACACAGAACAGGTCAAACTAAAGGAGGCAGTCTTTCAGGTTAGGTTCCCTTTTCTCGTCCATGTCTAGGTATATGTCAAATTACCCAAAAGTAACCAGCGTAGTAGCTGGTTCCATATGGGATTTCCATATCCCAGAGGCACCTGTGTGGAAGTAGGTGCTTACTTGTGTCAGGAAAAGGTCAAAATAGTGAAGGGGGGTGAGTTTTTTGACAACTAGATCTGATTGTAATACACTGCTCTCATTCGAGGCTGTAATTTTAGTTATCAGGACATTGTAACCATAGAACTCACATTTTAAATAAGACAAGACTCAAATAGGATAAAGCATCATGTGAGGATCCAGATTTGATACTCTGTAATATATATATTAGATATAAAAATTTAAAAGATTATTTGTTTAGATATAAATTATAAACATCAGATATAAAATTTAAGATATATATCTTTTAAAGTTTTAAAGATATATATCTTTAAAATTTTAGTTGAAGCATATAAATCATACAACTTTATAGTGTTCTATACTGATAAATTGTGAATGTTATGCAACCTAGAGTCACCTGAGAAGAGGGGGCCTCGTGTCTCTCCACCACATGCCCCACACCTCTGATAAAGGCCTTCTGTGAAGGGGGAAGATGTGGACACGGGTCCAGGCGGACAGACCCTCCTGTATCTGTGCACCCGTATGCCTTTCTGCCTGGAGTTCTGGACCCAGCAGCTCTGTAGTTCTCAGAAGTCACAGCTCTGCTCTGTCTGGTCACTGGCTGATGGCGATGCTGTGTGAACATGTCCACAGCACAACTTGTCTTTATAAATATCCATTCCTCCCAGGCTTGTGAAACCACTCACTTGAAATCTGAGTCCTTTTGGCAGCAAGACCGCAGCATGGCAGCTGTGGGTTGACACAGTTACCCTGGGCTAGTCCATCACAAGGTCCCGCACTTAACAGAGGCCTGGAGGCCAGTGTGGTGGTTTAATACCAGGACGGCTGGCAGCTCCCACCTCCTGACCTGAGAATGCAAGGTGATCTGTGAAAACAGTGTCCACAATATTCTCGGACGTTCTCTGAGGCTGTGCTCACTGTGGCCTGGGCCTCTGGCAGAGCATCTGTTGGCGGCACACAGTGGTCTCCCTCCTTTTCGGTCATTCTCGAATTTCTTCAGTTTCCTTTCTCGAGAACAGAGAAAAACAAAAGGAACCAAAAGACAAGTTCTCCCAGTCACCAGACAAAACTCTCTGTTATTTAACACGCATGAGACCTTGTGGTGTGCCTCACAGTGGACTAAGGTAGGCCTGTGAGAGTCGAAGTGGAAGAACACTGGTTATGTAATTTGTGAGCTGTAGTATAAAGAGAAATATATGAACAGGGCCAGCAAGTTAAATAAAGGCTTGTTAGGACGACCGAGGAATTTCCAAGTGTACGTTACTGAAGAAGCTGAGCATCAGTGCAATGTGCATGAAACCATCCGAATAACACAATGAGTTCCCTGTCTGAGGTAGGTGGGTTTACAAAGGACTCATCATACATCCAACACTTAAATAATCCTAACTCAACTTTTCTTTGATGACTGTTATCATCTGAATAAAGTTCCTAGTGGAAGTAAATGGTGATCGTTTCTAGAATTATTTTCTTTCTTGTGATTCTTAGCTGTGTTTCTTCTGTTGGCTAGAGAAAGAAGCAACTACATTTAAAAATGCTTTGTGTTTGCCCAGGAATTTCTATATTTTACTCCTAAGATTTTTTTTAAATGAACTGCAAGATTTTTGCATGCCTGTCTTCCTGATCTTGCCTTTGCTGACTGTCTCCTCAATACTGTCGATTGCTGTCAAGATAAGGGTCACATGATCAGGTAAGCAGCCAAGTTCAACTCTGTCTTAATTAGCATGTGTTTTAAGTAGCTTTCCCTGTCATTTTTGATTAGTTTCATACACAAATGAAAATAACCAGAAATAAATGTAATGAAATTTCATGTACAGAAAGAAATTTGGACGCTGTCTGTGCAGACGTAATCCATCAGGCCTTTGTTGTCATGGCTGTGTTTCTCATCCCCTCTTCTCTATTTTACTCTGTCTGTGTGAGAGGACAGCTATCATTCCTTCACTCCAAGAAATCAGAAGGCCAAATTGGGAGGTAATGTCCCCTGTTTTACAGAGAGATCCTTGGACCCCCAGTCCTGGTCTAATCACTGCAGATCAATGGCTAGAAGCCTGAAGCAGAGCCCAGAAATCTATTTTTAGCTAGCTATAAAATACCTTACTAAAATTGTGGGGTTATCTTCTTGTTGTTCCCGGACAAGATAAAGAAAAGATTCCTTTGAAGTGCATGGTCCTCTTTCTGATGTAGAGTATCTGATTTTTATCTCACATTTGTCTTGTATAGAATTTAAAGTTGTATAGAATTTAAAGTTGCAAATCATTTTCACTGAAATTTGAAAGTCTTCGCTGCTGTTAGTCAGCGTTCACTCCTGCCTCACACCCGCGCCAGATCCATAGTGTTTACCTTTCAGTCTCTGGGAAATTTCTTTATGTCAACGTTGTCAAAATAACAATTTGTTCAGTGTTTTTTTTTTTTAATAAATTTACTCACATTGATTCTTTCCTTTCCCTCTTCCTCTGCTTTTCTTCCTTTGTTCTGGAATAGTATTTCTGTGTTCCCTTTGCAAACATTGTCTTCTCTCAATTTCAGGCCAATTCTTCCTTCTTCTTGGTTGTAATAGTACACGATATAGAATTTGTGTAAATATGAGAACACTTTTGATTGTATTATATCAAAGCAGTTGATGGCAGAAATAAAGAAAAGAAGAGAGTTAAAAAAAATCCCACCATGTATACATATCAAATAGAGTAGGATATTGTTAAATGTGTCCAAAGTGAATAGAACCGAGAGCCCAGAACTAATTCCACACGAGTCCACCAACTGCAATGGCAGAACGGGCAATGACAAGCTAAGAAAAGACAACATAGAACACAACAACTCTGCAGTCCAGCAGTTTGCTTCTTGCCCAATGCCTAACACCACCATGCAATAAATCCCAGGGGAGCCGAACATCTGCATACGCCAGACAAAATTTTACAGCGCTTCAAAACAAATATGGAATTCTCGTGAGCTTAAGGTACTGAAGGTCGTAAGATATATTACTGTCCCTGAACCACACTAATTCATGTATCACAAAATTTAAGAAATTTGGTCCAAGAAAATTATAATATGCTCCAAAAAGACAATAAATAAAGCTAAGAGATAAACCGGAGACCTATAGGAGATGTGTACTCACACATTAAAGTCAAGATTTAGGATCCAGATAATTCAGGGAGTCCCAGGGGTCTGTGTAATTATAAGCTTTACTAGTTTCACAAGTTTAAGTGCTACTAATGTAGATTAACAATATTTGAAAATTTAACTGTATTTTAAAATATTAATGTGTTTCTCATTAAAATTCAACATAAGCATCAACTTGGGCTACACATCATTCCAGTTGGTTTTCAAACTTCATGAAAACTGCTTCCATTCTTACATAGTGGTAGAGGAAGAGAAATGAAAATCCTAGTCTTGTGGTTATCTAAAGAGTGTGTGTGTGTGTGTGTGTGTGTGTGTGTGTGTACAAAGGCCAAGAATGATGTCAGTGTGCTCCATCACACTTTGACATATTTCCTTAAGACACTAAACCTGCATGTAAGCACCAACACTCCCCATCAGCAAGGTAAAGAATGCCAATACAAGGTTCTGGGTGTGGTGCCAAGTGCCTTCAAGCACAGCATTTGGGAGGCAGAGGCAGGTGGACCTTTTTGAGTTAGTTATTTTCTAGTTATAAATGTGTAAAGTAAGAAAATCATGAGTGCAAACACGGCATATGGGCCGTTTCTAAATATCTAGCGTAATTCATGATTGCCCTAGATGGGACGGAGAGGTCAGTGAGGTTTCCAGGATGCTGATCCTTTATTACACTATGCCTAAGTGTTCCTGTAAAGTCTTTAGACAGATTGGAAAATATTTTTATAACCTAAAGACAGCTTAGATTTACATAAAGAATATATGGGGTTGTTTATCTTGGCCATGTATCCCAGGAGATAAATCAGGAGGTGAGGCTAATCATGCCATTTTCTTCCTTTCTTCACAGGGAGCACCATTTTACAGTAGATTTGTTAAAGTTTTAAAATATAGAAAAGATTTTTTTGTGTATGTGTGTGTGTACACATACACGTGGAGGTGAACAGGTTCGTGTGTGCATGTGTGGAGTCCAGAGGTCAGCCTCTGGTGGCTTTTTTACGTGTTTTGAGGCAAGGTTTCCCATTGGGACCCGGAGCTCACTAATCAGGCCAGGCTGGCTGGACAGAGCCCCCCAGAGGTTTATTGCTCCCTCCCAGTGCTGATATTACAAGAAAACATTGTGGTGTCCATGTTTTTTACCTGGGTTCTGGAAGCTGAACTCAGGTCTTCATATTTCTTAAGCAAGCACTTTAGTGATACAGCTGTTCCTTCACCTTCATAGGTATTTGTTTATAAATTTATTTTACACTTTTTACACTTAGTTCCCAAAGAGAAGTTTCAAAAACTATTTTAAGCCCCATCTCTATCATGAGAAAAATGTGTGGTTTTACAAAGTGAGGGCTGCTTCTCACAGTCTCATGGCGCTCTTGCGGTGGGAAGAGCTCTGCTTCTTGACAAAGATATCCAGGATTTCTGAAAAGAGCAATGTTGTAAATAGTATTGCTTTGCTTTTGATTTCTCCTTAAATCTTCCCTTGATGGACATATTGTAAAATAGTTCATAACATAAAATCACAGTAGAGCCTGACTTTTGATTCCCTGTTTCATTGAATCAAGGAGAGGAGCTCCTATTTCAGCACACATATGATCTCAGGTCTGTTGTGTGTGCTGTGAGCCAGTCCAGGCAGACTACCGGCTGTTTGGGAAATAACTGGGTACACAGCCCTCATGAAGACTCTACTGCACCTGACACCCATCCGGAGCACCTCTTCACCCAGTGTCAAGACACACAGCCTCCATTCCTTCTTCTTGCCATTCACTTTCCCGTTCTGTCTCAGTTCTGATCTAGTTTATTGGCTCACTCTTCTTTCTTGTTCTGAAGCAGATGAATTATGTTTACTTGATCCAGGGTGAAGAAACATGGCAAATTTCCTACCAAAGATTCCTTTGATTAAAGGGACTCTTGTTATTTGGTGTTTGTAAATATAGTCTAATAGAATTCTGTGAAACAGAACAACGCATTTGTCTTCTCAATCACACATATTTATGGGGTACGTGACACTTCAACACTGGTATGCTCTGACTACAGATGGCAGGGAAATAGCATTTTTATCTATTTTATTACATTGGGATTCATTGAAGTCATCTTTTCTAGATCATTATAAAATATTTAACAGGTTGTTGTGAAATGTAGTTACCCCACAGTGCTGAGGAATACCCAGATCTGCTACCTCTAACTAGGTTGTGGTCTCATTGTTCAGTTTCCCTCTACCCGTCCCGGTCTCCACTTCAAATAATCACTGTATTATATTTGGATCAACTTTTGCTAGCTTCCACATATGAGAGAGGGCATTTTGTATCTGGCTTATTTTACTTAATGTAATTACCTCCAATTATTATTTTCATAAAAATAATACTTTATTTTTCAGGCTGCTGAACAATAATCCACTGTGTAAATATATCGCCTTTCTTAGCCACCACCAAGTAGGTAGGTGACGCTACCCCTCATCTGCAGTGACCAGTGTTATACGAATCATAGCTATGCAGCTACATCTGTAGCTCACCCATCTCCTTTTTATGTCTGTGCATAGTGAGAGGGGATCATTCATGTTGGTCAGCTTAGTTGACCCAACGCAACTCAGGGGACGAAAGGGCTTGATTTGTTCAACTTACACTTCCAGGTCACCATTGAGGGAAGTCTGGGCAGAAACTTGAACTGAAACTGAAGCAGAAAGAGGAATCTTGCTGACTGACGCCTGCTTAGGTACCTTCATTTTACAGCCCAGGTTGACCTGCCTAGTGATGGTCACAGACTGGGCTGGACCCCCTTTTGCATAATTAAGAACGGACAGTGTCTCACATACAACCTCACAAGCCAATGCAACCAGGAGCCCCTTTCTAAGATGTCTCTAGGATGGGTCAAGGAGACATGAAAACTAACTAGGACAATCCTTTTCTTTGACTATACACAGTTCTTAGTTTAATTAATCTTGTCTGCATTTGCTCTAATTATCTGTGATTTTGGAGTCATTGTCACAGGGTTTTTGTTTGGGTTTTATTTTGTTGTCTTTGCTTCTCCTATTCCTGGAGTATTTTTCCTGTTTTCTGTTTACTTCTACTACATATCATATAGTTATAGGTCTTACATTTAAGTCTTCCATTTGTTTTAATTTAATCTTAGTTTAGGGTGGGAGATGTGGATCTAGTTTCAGTCTTCTGCACATATGCATTCATTTTTACAACACCGTTTCTTGAAGAGGACATCCTTTCTCCCATGTTTGACTTTGATTCCTCTGTGAAGAATCAGTTGACTGCAGATATATGAACTTATTTTTGGAGTCTCTAGTATGACTCATTATTATGTGTCTGGTTCTATGCAATTACTATGCTGTTTTTTTTCTTTTATTAAACTATAGTTCTATAGTATATCTAGAAAACCACCTCAGCTTTGTTCTTTTTGTTGAAATTACTTTGGTTATTTGGGTTCACTCATCGTTGCTTCTGATGCATTTTAGGATTTTTTTTTTTGTCTAATTCTTTGAAGAGTAGTATTGGTGTTTGAATGGGGAATATATTGGATATGTCAACTATTGATGTACTATGGGCATATTAACATAATTAATCTATAATCATGGGAAGTTGTTTTTCATTTCTTTATATCATGCTCAAGTTTTTTCAACAGTGTTTTATTGTTTTCAGTATAAATATCTTTAATTTCCCTTATTAAATTTATTCTCAGGGTACTTGGGGGTAAGTTTTCTGACCTGCTTTTATAGGTTTTGTCAGCAGCCTTATTCCTTATCACTGTGTTAAGATGTTATTGACTTTTGTACAATATTTGTATATCTTGCTACTTCACTGAATTTGTTGGTTTTTTTTTCTGCCCCATCTCTCTCTGTGTGTCTGCCTGTCTGTCTCTGTGTGTGAGTGACTGAGAGAGGGAGAGAGACATTTGTTATCAGTTCTAATGGTCATTTGATAAGATAGTATGAAGAACCTTTTCTATGAATAGAATCATAATGTCTGCAGAAATGGATTGTTTTACATTTGTTCTCTTTGTAGCCTCCCCCCCCCCCCCCCCCCGCCCCCCCCCCGCCCCGTGTCTAATTCCTAATTGCTCGGGCTGAAATTTTCATCACCAAATTAAACAGGAGCAGGGAGAGCAGACGTCCTTGCATTCAGTTTGCCCCATTTGGTTTGATACCAAGATGGGATTTGCCACAATAGACTATTTTGTGGATATGCATACAATATATATCCTGTACCTATAATTCAGCTTTTTCTCATGAAGGAATGCTAACTTTTTTGGAATGTTTTCTTTGCATCTAATGGCATTAACATGTGATATTTAGCTTTCACAATATACTGACACATGGGTGTATGTATGTAAGTTATGTCTATTGACTCGATTATATTGACCTATCCTGGCATTCCTAGAATAAATCCCACTTGATTACCACAGTTAAACTCTTTGATGTACTGTTGGGTAAAATTTATTGGTATTTCATTTTTAATTTTTTGTATCTGTGTTTATTAGGGTTATTGATCTATCATTTTTCTTGGTTTTGTGCCCTTGTCTTGTTTTGCTATAAGAGAAATGGTGATCCTATATCTTCTTTTTGGATATTTGGAAGTATATCTTCTTTTTCAATGTTTTGAATTAATTTGGGTATTTAGGTTAGTTCTTAGTTAAATATTTTGTCAAAATCATCAGTGAACCAATTTAACACAGTAATTTTCTTTGTATCCTATTTATTATTGACACAATCTTATTATAATGTGTTCACAATTTTTTGTTTCAGCAATTAAGCTTCAGTAGATTATGTATGTCCAGATACTTTACATTCCCCACTGGCTTTTCCAGTTTGTTGCTGTAGAATAACTTCTATTAACCTCTAATAATACTTTGTATTTACAAGGCATTGTACATACTATAGCTATACTGTCTCAGTTTTTCACCTCTGATTTTACTTGGACATTCTATTTTGTTTATTTTGTAGTATTTGGTTATGAATCAAACCTAGACTCCTGTGTGTAAGTTGTGAGGCACGTGTCTATATTCAAGAGTTTTGTAAGGTTATTGCTGGTTGTGTTTTTAGTTAGTTCAGGCAAAGTTTAGACAATTTTGTTTATCTTTTCTATAAAACCATTCTCTGTTTCACTGCTTTTGTTTTTGTTTTTTGTATCTATCTTATTTATTATTGTTTTGATCTTTTCTATCTCTTCTGCTAATTTTGGACCTGGCTTTTAATTTCTTTTGCAAATCTTGGAGATACATTATTATCTTGCTTACTTGAGACCTTCCTCTTTTGACTTTTGTGTTTATTGCTATAAACTTCCCACTTAGTATTTCTGCTGCTGCATCCTATAAGCTTGAGTATGTTTTATATCCATTTTCATTTGCTTTGTGAAATGGTTAAATTTCCCTCTGAGTTCCTCCATGCCCCAGTGTTCATTCAGTGGCATGTCTCTATGAATTTGCATAAGTTCTAAATTTTTGTTGATTGTTAATTTCTAGTTTTATTCCATTGTGAAGAGAAAAGATGCATTATGTTGTTTTGATTTTGCTCTTTGTTTAGACTTGTTTTGTTGTTTAATACGAAGTCTGTTTTTGAGAATCATTCCTTTTGCTGATGGAAAGATCTGTTTCTTCAGGTGTTGGATGCAATGTTCTGCATATGTCTGTTTTGTTCAATTGATAGTGTATGCTGTTTTACTCTAAATTTTCGTTCTTCTTGAATTTTTGTCTGGATGATCTGATCTAGGATATTGGAATACATATGGAGCTTATATATACACTTAAATAGAATAATATTTGTTTTAGGGACTGTAGCCATAGGTGAATATATATTTATATTTACATATATTTATAATTCATCATAAAATGATCTCTTCCCACCCCCTTTTTTGTATTTTTTGTAATGCATATTTTGACTGGTATAAGTGTAGGCCTCCCTGTTCATATTGTCTCCATTTACTGAATACATTTTTCTACTCTTTTTTCTTTCAGGACCCCTGAAGTGAATTTCTTATAGACAGTGTATTATTGGATTGTGTCTTTTAATCAGTTTTTTTTTAAAGTCTGCATGTTTAACTGGGAAATTTAGTCCATTTACAGTCAAGGCTGTATTGATACTTAAAATCATTCCTATCACTGTGATTTTTTATCTCTGTATGTCTTCCTGCAAGTTTTTAGGGCTATAACTTACTTTGTTTCTGGATGTAGAGCCTTTAAGTCTTTTATAAGCTGATGTGGTGGTGAGAAATTCCTGAAGTTTTGCTTGCCCCTCTTTGGAGTAAGTCAAATAATTTCATTATGACCTGCAAAGTCTCTACTGAGAAAACTAGTGTTAGTCTAATAGAGATTACTGTACCTGTGACTGAGCACCTTTCTTCATTAAGTTTTTGACTGCCCTCTTTATCTATGACTTTAGAATATTTGACTATAACGTGCCTCTCAGAAGATCTTTTTTATTTGTGTCTATTCATTGTTCTATAGAATTTCTGTACCCAGTCGATTTGCCCCAAGTTAGGGGAAGTTTTTCAGGTATTATTTCACTGAGTATGTTTTCTATGATTTTCCCTTTCCTTTCCAGTATAGTACTCATGAAAGTTTAGTATTTTAGTTTATTGATGCTTCCACACAGCTCAGAGGCTCTTCTTATTTTTTTCAATTTTTTATTTATTGGGATGTCTCAAATAAAAGTTTTTGCTTGATCTAGTCTACTATTGAGGCTTTCAACTACATACCATTTTATCTGAGTTTATTTCTAAGAGTTGTGTTTGATGTTTTCCAACCTTGTTAAATTTCTTGTTTATGTCTTGAATTGTTTTACTAGTTCCATTGACTCATAGTCCTTTCAATCTTTTTGAATTCTTTGTTGAGCATTTCATCAGTATCTTTTTCTTTAACCTTGTGTGTGTGTGTGTATTCTATGTTAAGATTTGCACAGTCTACCGTTCTTTTCACTTCTTAATTACAAATGGTTTTCTCCCGAAGATAAGTCTTAAAGTATCTATTTGATTGACTGAATTGGTATTGGTTCTAGTTGAGAACAACAAACATATGTTTTTACTCTGATAAATAGCTTTGGTTTTTCATGTAACGAAAGAATCAGAGAACTCTTTTGACTTCAGGAGCTACATGAGGGAGGGGTTCTTCAGGTATCCCTCGTAGATGTGACACACACAAATGTTGGGGGGAGTTACCTGATGAGACTTAACATTAGAAATTCTCATGACAGCATATGTTTCCTCATAATGGCACAATAAATGTTTGTGAAGTGAACACATGAATGTACAATTTTACAAAAATAGACAATCATAGTTTTTAAATATGTTTCAAAACCAGAAAGGATAATCTGGAAGACAGAATTAGTTTTTAAGTGTTTTATAAGAACCAGTCACCACTGATGAGAGCCAGTCAGAAATAAATTCAAAGGCTTGTTTGTAACTGTTCAGAACTAATTTTCACTTTTAGTGTTCTATACACATGACAGTATATAATATAATATTAATGCTACTTCTAGTATATCATAGAAGTACATATGTTGTCTATCATCTTTTCTTAGTCACTATGTTTTAATAAATCTTATAGATGTGGTGCTTAACTGAATGTTAGGGATACAACATAATGATAGTAGAAACTACCTATGGTATGCAAATATATATGGAGAAACTCAAGGATCGGGCAATAATACCGCTCACTAAAAGGGTCCATAGACAAAACTAGGGCCTTTCTCCAAAACTGGGTTGAAATTCTATTTTACACAGTTAAATGTAAATTTCTATGCAGTAGTTAAACCTAGTTTTCTATATCTCCAGGGACTCTTTGCTGGTGATGGTCACCTCTGTAGTCACCCTCATCATCCATGCTTAGACTTTCGGGCTGTGCCTGACACACTTAATAGATACTTTCACACTCTGGTGTGGTGCCTTTGAGAGTGGAGCTTTCTTACTGAGTGTGGCAAATGCACTCCTTGAAGAGCAGAAGGGTGGGGCCTTTTCCATCCGAAGGTTTCCTCCATTTGTTGTATTAGAGTAACTTCAGTGCGTGATACATTACTGTCCCATGGAAAAGGCACCGTCTGGGGAAAGACTGCCTTTCATATAAAGAGGGGACTGGGAACGTGGGTAATGGATGTATGATGTGGGAGTGTCATATATCAATCTGTTGATTTCATTGGTTAAGTTATAATAAACCAGCTGCTTGGCCTCATGGCTTGGAACATAGATGGGAGGAGTAAACAGAATAGAATTCTGGGCGGAAGAGGAAGTGAGGTCAGACTCTGCTCTGCTCCCGGAGAGACTCGGCTCTCCGGATCAGAGACGCCATGCTCAGCTCTCCCAGGCAGATGCACGCAATGAAGCTCCTCCAATCCCGGATGGATGTAGGCTAGAATCTTCCCAGTAAGCGCACCTTGGGGTACTTACAAACATCATTAGAAATGGGCTAGTCCAGGTGCGAGAATTAGCCTGTAAGGGCTAGGGTTCATGGGCCAAGCAGTTCTTAAATGAATACAGTTTGTGTGTTGTTATTTCGGGCATGAGCTAGCCAAGCGGCCGGGGTGTTGGGGACGCAGCCCCGCCGCCGCTCCCTATTTCAACAGATGTAGAAGCATGGATACTCTTTATTGAAACCGGAGGCAGTAAAGCCATCTCTCAGCTGAAAGCAGAAAGGCTCTGATGTAGTCATTACACATGTTGAAATTAGTCTTCAAGGTCTAGAATGAAGAAAACGGAAACATCATGCCAACGTGGCACAGGGTTTGAACAAGTTCTAAATGATAGCTCATCACTATCGTTCACTAGGGAGTGAAGCTTGCAAGGAGACATGAACTTGTTGACTATGTAATGGGTGTGTGTTGGTGTGCAATGTGATAACATCAATAAATGCAAATTTATTTTATTGTCCAGTGAAAAGCTAGAAAATAATTTATTCACAACCATCAGTAACTGGAATCTTGTAACATCTTCTTCTTTCTCCCCCTGTCTCCTTCCTCCTTCTTACTTTTATCGGTTTGATAACTTGTTTTCTGACAAGACAGGAAGGAAACAGTTTAGGAGACTCTGTAGTTGTCACTATTTCCTCTTAATTAAATTATAGTACATTTCAGAAAAAAAAACATGTTTTCATTAGTGTCATAATCTTAAAAAACAAATCTTCCTATGTGATGAAAGTCAGAGTGCCAGTTTTTTCCAAGAAAAAGACCACATTAAGTTAAATAATAGCATAAAAATCTTTATCCATATGTTAAACTCATTTTTATCTGGCTTTAAGTTGAATCAAAAGTAGTATTTTTATTTAAATTATGATATTAGAAGCCTAACCTTTGTAAATAAATACTGTATATTCGTTGTTCTTTATTCTAGAAGTTGCAGTTGAGCCCAGCACTAGGGTGTTGCTTCTCCCATTACAAGTACTTTAATTGGGAAATTAGTGTCTAAAGAAAATTTTCCTCATAGAAATCCAAGCCCATTCCTATTTTAAGAAATATTTATTTTCCTTTATGCATATGTGTGTATGCCTATATGAACACATGTGAACAATATGTCGAGGCCAGAAAAGGGCACTGGATCTCCAAAACTAGGTGGTTGTAAGACCTTATCTTTCAAAAAAAAATAGTTGGCTACATTGAGTAACTGATGTGACAAGAAATACTTTCTAGAGTGTTCTTCATGTTAAGTTTGATATCCAAAAATGAACTTAAATATCATCTGGACTATCTGTGAGATAATTTTCCCATCTAGGATCAGGAGGTTTTCAAATCTTTGTCAGCATCTTTGAACGCACAGACGCCTTCACTTGCTGTCTTAACTATCTTCATCATTTCTGTGGCATCTTTGTCTAGGAATCCATCTACTTCTAGACTTAATGAGTCTTTGAAGAATCATAATAATATAAGTCTTTCTCTCTCATCTTTTTGCCCAGACACTGTTTTCTTTCACTTTTAGTTGGTCTAGGGAAACTTAACTTAGGATGGGAGGTTTTTTGAGCAGCTACACTGTTGGACTGGCAAGATTGTTCACACATTCCTGAAAAGGGGAGTGAGGATTGAGGAAAGAAATAGACAAGAGACAGAAGATAGAGTCAGGAGGGGCCAGTGTAACATCCTCAACTGTATTACTCATAGCCCTTGTATACCCCAATCAAAAGGGGAGGGCAAAAGACTTCCCTCCCATGATACAAGGAACAAACAAGTGTAATTACCTCCATACATCTCAAAACACCTAGTAACCACACCCTAAGTCAAACATCCTGTTGTCTGGTATTTGAGGAGCAAGACAGTTAGTAGCCACAACTTTGGCCAAACATCCCATTTTATTTGGCCTTGAGGGGCAAGGATAGGTTTGAACTCTCTGAACTTTACTCAAGATGGAATGGATTCGAGACTGTGGGCTTCCACATTGGACACAAGTTAGAACCAGTCAGTGGTGGCCCTGTGTGCCATCACACATAGGCACATGTGTAGTGTGGCACCTAATACATCTACTCCACATTCTTTATCATCCCACGTGGGGAAACTTGTTGAGTATGGCCAGTGGGCACCAATGATACCAAACGGGACTTCATTTTGCAGAGAAATGTTCCTCCATGGGAAAATCTTTGGGTTGGCAGAAATTTGTCTTCCTCTTCTTCTCTCATTATTCTCATTTCTGAGCCAACCCTTCTCCACTAAGATGCCACATCTGTGCTATTTCATGCTCTTCCTTGGCATAATCCTATTTATTGGCATTCATATCCCACTAATCTTTTATAATACATACTGTATACTAGATATCGCCCCTCTTTCCTAGCATAACTCTCTTTCCTGAGTTGGTTTAATCTCTGGCCACATCCTGGTTTCCTTCAGAAGAATGTTCACACACTGGTGTGTTAATGTTTACAAATGACACAATTTATTAATACTCATACCACAGAGAAACCAAATTAAACTTATGTTATTATCACCTAATCGAGCACCACCAATACTGGGAAATTCCAGAGAAACCTGTAGAAAAACAGGTTTGTTTTTGTTTGTGTTGTGGTGTTCTGCAAATGCTGAAAGACAATGTTTTGGAAAGGTGGCTCAGTGGGAATTGATAGATGCCCGCCACTAGAATGAGCCCCTGCGTTCATCCGCAAGTCCCACATGGTAGAGGAAGAAGCCTGGGTCTAGGAGACTGTCTGACCTCCTTTCACAAACAGTGGCATGCAGTCACATGAGTGTACACCCACACTAAGTAAAAACCCGGTGAACCATGTATAAAGCAACACAGTGGCAGAAGCAACATAAGTAACAGGAGGGTATTAAGTCAAGATTCAATGATCTGGCTGTCACATAAACAAGTGACCAGCATGTTTCATGCTTTTCTGGTCTCTTTTTGCTTTTTTACTCAGGGTAGATTATAGTACTGTAGCCACACAAAGTGGGGACGCCAGAGGCAAGTAATGGTAACACCCTTCTTCAGGGAAGATGGCTTCTTGGAAACAAAACTGCAATGAACAGTATCAAAGGTCACATAGGATGAAGTGCAGCAGATGGGCAACGGTGGAGAGTAGCAGCAAGCCCTTTAGCATCTTCCCTGGGCATCAGGCAGTGACACATCTCTGACACAAGTTGCTCTTGCAAGTAGAAAGTTCTGAGTCATGTTACAGTTCTGACAGAAAGAGCCTTGTAGATGTTTTTATTCTTCATGAACACTAAGAAGAGAAAGACATCCAGACCATTTCTTAGAAAGAGCAAGGAAGATGGTTTCCCTTGAAACGATGAAGAGACAGCTTGATTAGAAACACACACACACACACACACACACACACCTTTCACTCAGTCTGTGGTTTGCTTTCCTTTATTCCTTAATATACATGAATATGTGCAAAAGCACACAACATGGAGATCCGCAGCCTGATCAAGCGATGGTCTTTTGTAATATGCTCCTATTTAAAGCAGCAAACAGTGGAGCTTTTATGAGTGAGGCTGGGAACGGTAAAGCAAAGGATTACAATAGTATTTTAATAGGATTTCCCCCAATCTAAAACATTACTCCCGCAGGAACAAAGTGTTCTAAGTTATGTTATTTAGGAGCAAGATCATCTCCCTGACCTGCAGAAGCAACAGCTCCAGAATTCCGTGCATCTCCCTGGTCCCTGGACTCAGACCAGTGGCCTGGGAAGGCGAGACAGGGCTGTCCAAGAGCGATTTCCCCAAAGAACAGGCTGCTTGCAGCAGAGTGAGGAAGACAAACAGGTGTCAAGGGACGGATGAGACACGTCTGGACTTCAGATGAATTTATTACCCTGTAATTTCCAACTCTGAAAAACAAGATTTAGGAAATTCCCACAGATTTTAAATAAACAAGGCTCAAGGCTTTCTCCGCTGCCAGTGCAGACCACAGGCCAGTTCTAGAAGGGCAGATGTTGCTCAACAATGGGGTTGTAAACAACCCGACAATAATTCATTATCATCATCCCTACTTAAGAGAAACAAAACTCACTATAATTCCATCAGTTAGATGAATATACTGCCATGATGGCCTTTACGTAAGCTATAATTAAAGCTAATCTTAATTGAAGTTATTACACCATTCTGGAGGAAAACAAACAACCCAAAGAGAGGGAAACACTGTGCTCAATAACTCACTCCAATTTTTTTCTTTTTCTTTTTTTTTCTTCCGCCTCCAGAGCTCACATTGAGGGAGACATTCCTGCGCATGATACAAATGGTTCTGACATTAAGAAAAGTAAACAAGTAAGAAAAATAAAGATGGAAAAATTCTGTGGTCAGTTCGCAAGTGCTTTTTTATTGTTCGAGGCAGGGTTAAAGCCTTTTATGAAGACAGGGATATATGTGCCGTTAGATTGGATGTGACATCAGACTCGTCTCACCGCCCTTGCTCAGAGCCTTGCTTCCCATAATATGCAATGGACCAAATGTTCTGATGCCACTAAACAAAGAGGCAAGGTGGGACCTGATGGCGCTAATGGAAACCATTAGCTCTGGGTGCTGTTGTGTAGATCAAACAGAGAAGGTACTCAACCCTGGTTATGAGTGGCTTGTATAATCTCTAGTTATTAATGGTCTCGAGGACTTTAACGTTAGCTGCTCCTAACAGCTGATGAATGGATGTTGTGTAATCTCTATGCAGGACTCATGCCAGCCTGAATATGTGTTATTCCAAGGCTGTGTTGACTGAGGGGGGCAAAGGCTATGTAAACGGATTAGATCTGAGAAAGAAGGGTGCATCTCCAGCAGCTTAGGGAATCTGAGTCCGCAGTGACCGACTCTCCACCAGCAACCCTCTTACTATCCATGACCTGGAGGGATTCTCTCTCAGTCTTCACTGCCCTACCTAGGAGACTCAGAGAAGTAAACACATGGCATAATTACGAGAAGGAAGGGTAAGCGCCATTGTATCAAGGGCAAGAAGTCTTTCAGATGCCTTCTAAAGCGCCGTGTCCCTGACAGCTGTGAGGTAGACAAAGTAACAGCCATTTGGCTAGCATGGCTGTGCTTGCTTTCCCTGTGATCCCAGTGCTAGGAAACAGCCATAGCTACAGAAAGAACTGGAACTGTCTCATCAACTATGGATCTGACTCCTGAGAGGGTCTTAGAGAAACAAGAACCCTTAAAGCTTTGTGTTCTCTCAAACCTGTCTGGTCTGCTGGGTATTTCCACAACCTTCCATTTGGTTTCCAACCTCCTGGCCCATCGCCCCATCTCTCATTATTTCACTACATTTCACGAGCACCAAAAGGGACAGTGCAGCCTGTAGGGTAAATGTAGCCATAGGCATAGCTGACAGCATGGCTAGAACCAAAGGAAAAATCTCTGGTGTTGCTAAACCCTGCGCCAGGAAATATGGCGTACTCTGTGACTGACATGTTCAAGACAAGCAGATTTTGAACTAAACTGCTTTGGTAGTCAGGGATTTACAGAATTCAGGAGTTGTATCATGAAGCCACATATACTATATAGATGAGTTGGATGAGAAGTTGTGTCCTTTGAATGATGGCTCCAAATGGAAATACAACAATAGAAAACAATGTGTGTGAGTTGACTAAACGTAATGCCTAATCTGCAGGCTAAAGTGGACGCCCTTCCTCTGTACCATGGCTACTCCACTGAGAAGAAACCCAAAGCACAGAGATACCAGAGGACTCAGAAGGCGATCTCAGGAGTGCCTCTTTCACTAAACTGCAGCCAGTGAGCGTGTCTGAGGAGGCCCCAGGTGTGAGCCCCGTCCCCTGTGAGCAGCGAAGAGACCAGGCAATCTATCATGGTGTTCACGCTGTCAGCCCGGGTGCTGCGCCACTGCTGTCTGTCACCCTGGTGGATGAGGCCTGCTTAAGGGCAATCATGTCAATCTCTCTGTGACCATTCAGTCTACGGCAGCTGGATGATCTTGACAGGCCTGGCAAAGTCGGCGCACTGTACTGAAAGCCGTCTTACAGAGACACAATGTGGACTCTGGTTTTTCTTGCCTTTCCATTTTATTATCATGAAATAGGTTTAGGCATGTAGAATTTAGCTTCAGAGCTGGTCGTCTCGGATGAACCTATTACCTTCTGAGTTTCTTCCATAGTAAAAATAGCGACCTTTCGCCAGGATACCTGTAAACAGAAAGAGACACACGTCATCACTGGTGGCATAATTCATACAGTTCAGAAATCCAGCTGTTAATAACAGCCATGCGCTATGATCACTAATCTGATGGCAAGGAGAAAACAGATTAACCCTCAGATGACAAAGACTGTACCTTCTTCTTCTCGGAGGTGGCTTTTGAAATGAAATGTCACTACTAAGTATAGGTTCCTAGGAATAAAGTTTTCTGGGTGACTTCCTCATTTTAAGAACTTTTATAATTTGACAAATAGTTTTCCAAAATATAGTTTGACGCCCTCCTCTCCAGTTTTACTTAGCCTAGTTTCTAAGAATAAAAAATTAAGCTTAAATCAGATGAATCCAACTCAAGGGTAATCTTCCTAGGGTGGGACTCTTTTGAAGTCCTTTATTGGAAATCAATACTGTTGACTTCCAGAGAGAATTTTCCAAATCCCAGGGGACTTCAAGCCCATACTGGGTGATTAAAGAAGAGAGGCCATGCTTACTGAAAACTATGGCAAGTCACAAGGATCACTGACCTTAGGGATCCCCAGCTCATCTCTCATGTGAAAACGCATTTCCTCTTTAGTTCGACTCCATAGCTAATCTGTGACTCCTTAGAAAACTTGCCTGTTGTGGCTACAGCACTGTGAAACACAGTATAAGAGAGGGTTCTAATCAAGTTCTTATATATTATAAAACCCACAAAAGTTCTGTGCTTGGAGGTGCATGCCTGTAATCTTAGCACTTGGGTGGACTGAGCAGAAGGATGGTGAGTTCGAGTCTAACATGGCTTGATAGTGAGACTCTTTCCAAAACATAAATAAATATAAACCAAAGGCTAGTCATGTAAATGAAGGAGCAGTGCTTGCCTAGATTGTGAAGTCTCAGGTTTGATTAGCAATACTACAGAATAAATACCCAGAAGACATTGGCTACAATCATTGTGAAAACTCTATAAGATTATTAAAAACAAAAAGTGTTTTCCCAAGAAAATATTTATTGCTTTTTTACCACCTCTTTTTTTCTTTCCAATTTTAGAACTAACTTAAAATCTACTTTCACATAGCTGCCTGTATACAAATAGACTTAATTCTCTCAAGTACACAGAAGGCAAGGCAAGAAAACAGCCGTAAAACCTAATCCATGAGCCACAACCTTGCCTGTGATGATTGCTACCTCTGCATAGGATTATGCATTTCATCAGCTCCACAGAGTGATCTCGGCACACCATTCTTCGCTGATTTGAGATCAGCTCTATTCTTCACATCAGATGTAGAACATATTTTGTGTCTCATGAATTTGTGTTCTCTCTCTTTCTCTGTATGTGTGTGTGTGTGTGTGTAGGCCACATGTTGACATCAGCTGTCTTCCTCAGTTGTTGTCCACCCTTGTTGTGTCTCTTATTGACTTGGAATGCATGGATTCGGCTAACTGACTGGCCAGCAACCCCCAGGTTCTTTCTACTCAGCCCATCTTTGAGAATACAGATGTCCACAGATGTCCACTGCCTATTTATTTAGGCACTGGGGATCAAACTCAGGTCTTCATGCTTGCATGGCACATACTTTACCAAGCATCTCTCCCCCCCCCCCCATTCTCTAAACTTAATTCTTAAATACAGGTTAAAATAATTTGTAGAAACTTTTAAAAGTAGTACTGATATGCCCTGCTTTGAACAGCCAGAGGCAACTTGAAAGTTACTAGGGTTCTAGGTGATCTCAGAGTTGGAAGCGGGACAGGGTGACATCATTTGTGACCTGGTTCTTTTCTTGCTGTGTTGCCATGCACAGCTTTATTAGGGGACATTTTTCCTGCGTGGTGTGACTTTTCTGTCCTTCCATGCCCCTAGTCCCCAGTTCCTTGCTTTCAGTATTTATCTAGTGCCTGGAAATATTGAGCTTGTTTGAAACCTCACTCAAATCTTTATTGTGACACATTCTTTGAGCTATTAACACAGAGCTGTTCCCTTTATTGTATTTTGTAGAGCCTAGAATTGTACTAACATTGTCACCAATGCCAGAACCCTGGTGGTCTATGAGCTGGGATGGGCACATTCTGCCTCCATTATGGCCTAGCTTGGTATGCCTCAGATTCATGGAAGATCCTGCAAGGTCTTAAACCTACCTGATACAAGCAACTCTCCCAGATCTGGAGGGATGGTCCAAAGGGCGTTAATTTCTTTCTACAGTACCAGGACAGCATGAATTTTTACAAAAAGAAAAGGATAAGGCTGCCAAATATCGTAAAGAGCACAGTCCTCCTGATGTGCAAAGTGCATGGCAGGCAGGCATGTGCACACACCATGGCCTGTCCTGCTTGCACTCCCTCTGGTGAACTTGCCCAGACATTCCAAGATTCTACGCCTCTCTCCGTGCTGAACTTCCACTCTCGATACAAGCAGATGGGAACAGTGTTCCTGGAACGTGGACTGAGGCTGCATTCGGAGCCATGCTCCCACATCTTTGGTTGGCATTGATAAAGGTTCTTTTAAAGGCCTGCCCTGTTTCTCCGGGCCTGGAAGCAAGACCGTGTATAGACATCCTGACGAGAGAGGGCTGTTTGATGAACGCGGGAGTCTGTGGCTAGGTGTCAGCACTTGGAGAATGAGGCAAAGTCGTGAGTTATTAATATTGTCAATGATCTCTTGATGGGGAAACAGATACTGCACTCACTGTCAGATTTAAATAGCCACTGAGTGCATTAATGACAAAAGGTCGGACTTCAAACAAAGGGGCTGTGTGCTGGGAAGCTGACTTGGTCTTTGGGCTGGCACTAACCTGATCTGAAAAGACACTGTCAGGACTGGAGACAGGCCCCGGATTGTGCATGGTGACAGAAAACAGAGATGCTGACAGAGATACCAGCGCCATCTTATGCCAAGGACACCCGAGCACTGTCTGGGACTCTAAGACAAGCTGGCATCTCTCCCTAGCATGGGGCTTTTCTCTTCTGCTCCTGAAGAACCAGAATCTTTCTTCTATACATTGCTCCAAAACTTGCCATGCCTATGAAGGTCCTGGCAGCCTTGGTCTGTGGGAGCTCTGGGTACAGGGCCTATAGATAACCTACGTCACTATCACCCTGGGTTCTGCAGACACTTCCCCACTGATAGCTGGCTGATTTAAGCTAATCAGAGGACCAATGTGTTAGGAGCTGTCACCTTGAATTAAACACTTAAGAAGAAATTAAACTCTTGCGGGCTGGGGCTGCTCTGGGAAGGCTCATGGGTGGCCTAGCAAACCCAAATAAAACCCAGCTGCTGGAGCTCGTCCGGGGCCAACCATGCCCAAGCTAGAGGCTCACAAAACAAGCTGATACCTTTGTACCAGAGTCATACACAGATGCTTAAACTAAGCAAGTTTTGCCTCTTGTGCATTCCCTATCTGAGCTCACAATGGGGATGAGACTACCCAAAATATTTGAGTTTGTAGTTTTTTTTTTGTTTTTAAAGACATTAAGAAGGGAAAATGAAACTGCCTGGTATGCCCCCACATGTGATCAGAAGATTTTTATTTACCAAGAAAGTCATTTGTGAGGTCATAGGTTCTGCTCATACATTAAGGGAGATGGTGGTATGGGTACTTCCTGTTCTCACCCCACCCTCCTCCTCAACTACAGCAACTGCCAGAGGCTGTGGAAACTGTGGGTGGAGCCATTTGTTTGCACTTTGTGTTTTCTTAGGGAGGTTTTCTGTGGCTGGAATTTGGGACTCAGTAGGCCATAGCCTCTGACACAGCTGCAATGGATTCTCTTATATGTCTCTCCTCAAACTCTATGGTTGCCGAAATGGAAGGAGACAACATATTTAATGGCATGCGGAGTGTTTTTAATTAAAACATGAGACTCTGGTCATAGTAAGTGGGCGGGCTGGTCATACATCAGGCCGATGTGCAGTTGTCGGTGCAGGGGTTTCTTTTGGGAACTCTGAAAAATGACAGAACACTGTCCTCTGGGGAATCCTTTCCTGCCAGATGAAACTCCTAATTTTTCTTAAGAAGCCATCTTTCCCATCACTATATGCTCTTAAAGCTATAATTATGGAAAAAAAAGTGTGTAGAGGAAGAATCTGTTGCAAAGAGGTCCTTTATCTTTTCAATGTTCCCACCCTCTGCAATGGATGTCCTGATTATGCAGCTTAAGCTATGACCTTGGTGCTGCTTAGTGGGTGGGAATCTGCCTCTCTTCTTGGATGCAAGGCTATGGTGATAGGGACCATTCTGGAGACATAGCAAGTGGCGGCAGGGGGTGGGGGTATAATCCTTGCTGTCCAGGAAAAGGGGGTTCTGACATACCCCTCTAATGTCCCATTACACACCGTTCCATCATGGCTTCCCACTCCTACTGTCTGTCCTTAATACCTATTGACCATGTGCATTGGTGCCTTACCCTCCCTCTTTCCCCTCTTGTAAGTGAAGACACAGATAATCACGTGGGTCCTCTTGCATTGTGAAATAGGTGATTTGGTATTTTCAATGTTTCTTTCATGAAGGTGGGTCCATACTCTTGATGGAGGAGGTTTGCCCAATGTGACCAAGTGTACTAAGTTAGGTCTTGAAATCCCTATAACTTACACCCTATAACTTACACCGCTATAATATAGCTTGAAGTCAGGGTACGTGTATGAGTCCAAACTCTCTACAGAAAGAGTGTGTGAAAGTTCCTATTCATAGCCAGGAATGCTGACCACTACCTGCCCTGCAGCTTGCTAGCTCTGAGATCAGATCTCACATCTCATATCCCATAGTCAACATGTTGAGAGCCTAACTGTGGGAATGTCTGAGTTCGTGTTTGGTGGAAGAGTGCAGATTGAAGCACAGATTTGTAAAATAGAAAAACTAAGTCTTAACCTTGTTAGTAGTACTTAGAGTAATCACCGCCCTAAACGCTCTTACCACGAACATGAGTGTAGCTCCACACTGATGAACAGACCACAATCTGATGTGACCACTTGGAACTTCACTAACAATGACAAAGATGGGTAGGAATGGAGATCTCTTATCTCTAAAAAGAAAGGAAGGAAGCAGACCCCTGTGGCCTTGGCAGAAAAGGCTGTAGTGTTCTGAAGAGGGAGATAACCCCAGTAACAAAGAAGTAAAATGTAAGAGTAGTGTCAATTTGGGCCAGTGTGGAAGTTTCTAGAAAAAGGTTATAGTAGATACTATGCAAGTCCTTATCCTTCTGCCCTTACTTGCAAAACCCAGTCCTAACGGGATGTGACACAGACAAGGTAGTCAATGCAATCTGCTGGACACATTTAAGTGTTTACATATGCATAACCAATTTCAACAGAGCCTACCCAGTTTGGAATTTCCAGTCCTGTACACTTATATCTTAAACCTCTAATATGACTTTCCTACACTTTAAACATCTTTATTTAATGTCTGCCTTAATAAAGAAGAGACAGGGTGGCAGGGCAGTGGTCTCTGGCATTCAATGCTGACGGTGTTCTCATTCTGAATTCCTTTCTCCTCAAAAATACAGCAATTTCAGTGTCTGGCTCAAGAGAGAAGGGTGAAGCCTTCTTCTAACATTTTATCTGGCCTTCAGACCTGTAAACAGCATGTACCAAAAAGCATGTGCCCAGACTTCAGTTGCACAGGCTTCACAGGTGAAGTCCCTGGGGAAGAAGAAATACCTGCATTTTATGGTCTCAACCAAGTGCTGTCTCAATAACCTGAGGTCAGCCATGCCATATGCTACTGGCTCCCCTGTGGATCTATGGTGGTGCTAGCAGGGCTTACAGGCTTACAGGGTCCTACACAAGGTTCAACATACGCCACTCAGTGGCAAGACAAAAGTGAACCAGGGAGAGTTTTTAAAAGATTAAAGGAGGGAGTCCTCAGGTGCAGCTTTCCTAGAAGGAAGGCATAAGTCCTTCCTCCATACCAGCCATATCTGTCTTCCGTTTGCCTCTGAGTCTCAGCTTTGAGGTCAAATGGACTTTCTACTTGACCCAGGGGACAGTAGAGAAGGAAAAAGTGACACTTCCTTTCCCAACTAGTAAGTAAGGAATGACTTGAGGCTACTGTCTTCGTTTATAATTATTATCTTCGGTTGAAAGGGGGTACCACGGTTGCTACGACGTGGGCTGACAAGACTGGCTTCAGTCTCTGCTGTGACTGAAGAGGATGTACTGCACACTGCCCTTGCTATTTCCTGTGGTACCCAACGCCAATTGCACCCTCTGCTTCTGCAGTGTTATACAAACACACTCTTGAGAGGCACGAGGGCGTGCCTATTCTCAGCCCTACCGCTGCCGTGTAGGGGTGTACACAGAATGCCGCCATTTTGGCCCCCAGGGTATTTTGACTTCTGGCTTACATGTACTAACATGTGTAAACTTGCCTGGTAATTTCTCTTTGAGAAAGCACTAATTATGCACAGCAAATTTCATTTTGACAGGTTAACTCCTTCTTCACTTCTAAAGTGCCAAGTCAAATCTCCTCTGTTCTTAAAATTGTCCTTCCTATTTTTAGTGGCGCCCACTTCTTTCCCATGTAGCAATCCCTTCTCCAGCTTTTGTAAACTAGAAACGTTGCTTGGCAACATCTAGTTTCTCCTGCCATCTTTTAGCAGTGAAGTTGTATGTTGCCGAAGTAAACAGGAGGGTACAAACCCTGTGAGAAAGTGTGGTCACCTTTTATTGGGTGGATTTCTGGCCAATTTCATTTTGTTTGTCATTATTTCTACCATGGTTAATTCCACCCTATGGATTTGTGTAGCTTTCAAGATCTTGAGATGTAAACCTTGGGTCAGTATTTTTATCTGTAATAAATCATATTAGATTCAAGGTGCAGTTGCTGTCAGCTTTCCCCCAGCTGATTATTACTCCCGGCAATCCTTATCATACATTAAAGGACAGTTCTATTTGTTTCTTAGCACCTGGAGCCTGATGGTGAACATTTTAGATATAGAATAACATTCAAGTTATAGGGTCGTGACAAGCTGCTGTCTGTAAACACCATGAAAACAAAGTTAGATCCCATGATATGGCCATTAATTCAAAGGTTAGGAGGCAGACAAAGAGCCTCTCAGATTAACTAACAGAGAAGTGTGTGCTTGGCCTCAGTGCCCAAACCTTTCTGAGATACCCTGAGGGGAGGCTCAGACCTCTCCCTTGAGAGTTTAGATTATGGAGCCTGCTAGGGCAGATGCTGGGCCAGGGGACTCACGTTGCATCTGAAGGAAGCACAGGCTCAGAGTGAAAGGATCTAACTAAAGTGAGGTGACAGTGATGGGCAGGCATCCTTGCCTCCAGACCAGGGAGGCTCAGCCCTGAGTGAGCAGGATGACGTGCGATAAAGCAGCGTCTGTGGAAAATGCGTGCAGTTGAAATGCGGCTCATGATCTCAGGAAAAAGAGGAGTTAGGATAGGGAGGACAAGAAGCACACACACATACATTCTCCTCCCCACAGCAAGGTGAGTATTTTCTTCATGGAATCCTCTAGAAGAAAATACAGTGTGTGGACAAGTCTTAGAAATCCTTGCCCTTTGAGTGGACTCCTAGGACCCCTGCTATGTCACTAGATGTCAAGACCAGGTGGAAGATGCTATGGACCTTCTTAGACATGATAACGCATGTCTCCAGCAAGAACAGGGAAAACCTCTGTGCCTTTGCTCACATTTCAAATTCTTTTGATCTCCTTTGCATTGTGTGTGTGTGTGTGTGTGTGTGTGTGTGTGTGTGCTTGTTAGAGGTTAACAGGCCTTCCACGGAAGAGCCTCAGAGCCAATGCATGCTCGCTCCTACCTGGCATTGAGCTTCACCAATCCATTTACCTCCCACCTCCACCCTCATTATATTTCAACCAAACAGCAACATACTAGAAAGAAGTGACCAAATTCAGTTTCCCCATTTCCTTGCTCAAGTAAGTCCCGCCCCCTCTCTTCAGGAACAGATTTGTAAATCTCACGGATCCAAGCTTTATTTATTTACTTATTTGCATTTTCAGGTCTCTGCTTTGTCCCAAGTAAAAGGGAGAGTAGACACCATCTTCCTCTTGCTGTCCTAAGAGTGGTTTACTTCCACTGCAAGCATTGCTTGTCCTTCACTCAACTAAACCAGGACACAAAATGCTAAATTTTCCTCTGAAAATATTTCCTTCACTGTATCAGAGAACCCTCCAGCTGGGTCAGAATTTAAGGATGTTCATTTAGAGGGAAGTCCTTCACTTACAGAGAGAATGAGGTTCTGATTGGTTTCCCTAAGGTGACAATAAGCATGCATTGATCTCTTTCAGAAAGGAAAGGAAGTTTTGCTTTTATAACTTATTTTCCCAATGTATTATTTATTTGTTCAGTCTTATTCACAGGCACCAGGGCCTCCTGAGAACTTCAAAGATCACCAACAACAGGACTGGGGCTCATCCTCTGCTACTTTCTCACAGGGGGTCATGGGCCTTGCAGAGCCAGCAAGAGACGAGTGCTGTTCTTCCAAGGAGGGTAACAGAGCTGAGGCAGAGAGCTGGATTCCAGAGTGCTGGGGTGGGATGCAAATCAGGTGAGACTCATGAGGCGCCTTTCCAGCTGCCCATGGACTATCTCGCCATGGCTGCCATTCAAAATGGCAGCGGTCAAGTGTGAAGGCATCATGCTTCTGTTTCAAGAGAACTTAGATCTTTCAGACAGAGGGAGAGAGAGAAAAGGAGAAGAAAAGAAGAAGAAGAAGGAGGAGGGGGAGAAGGAGAAGAAGGAGAAGGGAGAGAGAGAGAGAGAGAGAGAGAGGGAGAGAGAGAGAGAGAGAGAGAGAGAGAGAGGGAGAGAGAGAGAGAGAGAGAGAGAGGGAGAGAGAGAGAGAGAGAGAGAGAGGGAGAGAGAGAGAGAGAGAGAGAGAGAGAGAGAGAGAGAGAGAGAGAGAGAGAGAGAGAGAGAGAGAGAGAGGGAGAGGGAGAGGGAGAGGGAGAGGGAGAGAGAGAGAGAGAGAGAGAGAGAGAGAGAGAGAGAAACCCCTTCCACCATTATCTCTGCATTTCTTTTCCACTTCATCTTTTTAAGACAGAATCGTGGCCACTAGAGGGCAGCATGTAGTTAGGAAACAGCTGCAGCTTTCTTTAAATAAGGGCAACTATTCAGAGAAGGCCATTAAAGCCACACTGTGCTTGTGGTCACCAATTACACATTCTGTAATGATCAATATGTCATGTTTATCCAATCTGAGCTGAAGGCTATCTGGGACTGAGGCTACCAAAGGCCCCTCACTCTGACACTTTTAGGTTCCTTCTGCCTTCGTTTCAGGGACTACTTTTCCTTACCAGCTGTAATTAATCTTAGTTCAAGGGTTGGATATTTTTGTTTGTTTGTTTTGTTCTTCATATCACCTGCGTAAATGCAAAGAAGCATGCAAACTAATAATGACAGATTCCTTCTTAGAGAAAAGAACAAAACAAAAACCAAAAGGCACTGGCACCATGGACATCCCCAAAGAAAAGCAATATCCATCTGCATGGAGTAGCCATTATCCGAGGGCAGCTTTTCAAAGTTATTTTTATTTTCTGACTAAAGTGAACTTTGGGTCAATACCCAGAAATCATGGCTGCTTTCTTTTAAGGGCGAGCCTTCCTTGCTTAAACCCAACCACTGTCTGCTCTTCTCAGGACGTCTGGTCCTGCACCACCACTCATATCCAGAACAACAAATGACTGTCCTCCCATCCCGTAAGAGCCCTTGATATCTACAGCTTCCATGCATGTCAAGCCTAGCATGTTTTTAAATTCTGAGAGACAGCATTAAACTGAATCATATGGGAGGAAACAAGTGAGGGGCTCAGCCCAGGAAGAGCAGACAGACAAATCCCAGTTCCTGGGTTCTGGGCCCAGTAGCATGGTGCAGGGTGTAGCTGCTGCTCCAGCCGGCATGATAGGACGCTGGCCCTCCTTCCAGGCATTCCCTCAACACAGCAGTCATGTGACTAACCAGCCACAAAGGAAAGGTTGGGCCCGGGTAGTTAGTTAGATTATTAACTCATGACTAAGCGGAAACTTTTGAGTTTTCCCTTACCCGTCAAGTAACAGCCTGACTATAGGGGTGCCTGAGGGACAGCAGCTGAGTATTTCCTGTGAGGGCGACACCATGAGAACGTTTCTCTGGGGTGTGAGACTGGAGTGAACAGATGAAGGTTACTCAAGGTCATAGCATCTTTTCTCTACACGAACTCCAAAAGGGTTGTGGCAGCACACTCCGGCACACACCATGAAGCCAAGGCTACATCGTAGGTACTCAATAAAATTTTTGTGTGGGGCAGAAGAAGTCAGGGTCACCTCAGGTGTCATTTTCCTTTTGAGACCGGCTTCTATTGGTCTACAGATTACCCCTTAGGCTACACTGAGTGTCCAGCAATCCCCAGCACATCCCAGCATGCCTGGCTATATCCAGCTGGTCCATGAGATCAACATGGGTCCCTGTGCTTGTTTCCCACTAAGATGTCACCCATCCCTAAGCTGCTGTATGTGGACTGGGTTAAATGGCCTGAGGAGCCCAGCATTTCCTATATATTTGACTGGTCAAAGAGCTGGGTGTGGTGGCCCAAAGACATTGGTTCTCTGGCTTGCCCTACATGGGAATCACCTCCCAACTTCCTATTTAGTGGGTATGACTTTGGGCTAAGAAATTTGCTTATTTTGGCAAATTCCCAGGTTATCACTGTTATTTAAGAAAGATTGTTCTTGAACAACCTAAATGCCCTTCCCTACCTCACCCTGCCCTTTTCTTTGGCAAAGTAAATGATCTTATTTTTATTCATATTTAAATTCAGAGACACAGAGTCTGGCTAATTGAAGGTCCTACTGCTTTGTACTCTGCTAAATGAAAGTTTTATTTGCTTTCCAAGAAAAAACATTTAAAAAAATAGCCAGAAACAAATGATACCTAAAATAAATAAGGACCAACAAAATCTGAGTATAGCTCTTGCCTAGCGCATACCAGGCCCTGAGTTCAAACTCCAGCTTTGCAAGAAGAGAGAATAAAAGTTTCTCAATACTTTGACATTTACACTTTTCCTTTTTTTTCTTTGACTTTAGTGGCGGGCTGATTCCATCAATGGGAAAGACACCTTGAATGAGGTACGATGGGAAAGGAGCCTGCCAAAGGTGGTTATGGCGTAGAGGGGAGAGGAAGCTGAAAGCAGATTTCGAGATAGTATTTACTCCTCTTTGAAACTGACAGGAAACTCTAGGAACACACCTGGGACCCCCTGCAGTGTGCGAACAGGGGCGCTGGCTTTGACCTCAAGAAGAATTCACTTTTGGGTTTCAGATCTGTTCTCATAGAGGGGCTCATCTAAAGGCAGAGGTAGGCTGTGTTCTGTGTGCCTCCTTGGGTTGCAATTTCTCAAAGAGATACTGAAATTAGGTACAAGTTGCAAAGACAGAAAAAGAAAGGAGATAGAATGGGACTCAAAGAAAATTAGGCAGATGTGGTAATAATTGATTTTGTCATGATTCAAGGAGTAGGCAAAGGACTTCCTCCTTGGGCACATGGGCCCAGCCTCCATATGTCGTCCATTAGAATCCAAAGGAACCATTCCTGCACTGATAGTACCATAACCTTTCCTAATTACAGGCAGTCAAAATTGCCTTCTCCCCAAATATCAAAAGACTCTCTTGATATCTGATCTAACTGGAAGAAGTTTACAATTTAAAAAATTTTTATTTTATTTTGTGTCCAAAAGTCTATCAATGCAGAAACACAATACAATACCTGGGCACCAACAAATTCTACTCCCAAATCCCAAATGTCTTCAACTACCCATCTCCCATGAGGGATCCATGTGCACATATATGTGTGTCTGTGTTTATGTGCACACGTGTATACATCAAGAGAAAGAAATTTATAAGATCACTGAATTTTCTGGACCCAATTTCTTGACCAAGATGAAGACCTACTAAATACTTTAGCAGGGCCTTCATCAGAGCTAGCCTAACTAAAACTCAGTGAAGATGTGAAGATACCAATCTCCTCAGTTTTTTTTTGTTGTTGTTGTTGGTGGTGGTGGTGGTGGTGGTGGTGGTGGGTTTTTTTTTTTTTTTTTTTTTTTTTTTTTTTTTGCTGTCAATGGAACTGGTCCAAGTAGAGAGACATTAGTGACAGTAGGGGATATCACGTGTTATCTGTCCCTGGAATGCACTACTTTGAGATGACATAGGATGTTACCCCTTTTATTTGATTAGTCAGGATTTACCCTGTGATAAGTTAGCATGCCTCCATACTGAAAGAAAAGATTGTCCATTGTCCAGTGTAGCCTAATAGAATACATCTGGCTCTGACAGTTTGATGCCCAGCTCGGAGACACATTCAGCAACACAAATTAACAGCATAGACATTGCCCATGCTGTGAGCAGGAAGTAATAAGCAGCTACCTGCTACTTGGCCAAAATCTCATTATAAGCCATTACAGTAATTGAGGGCCAAGGCTGTGTGTATTCCACTCCCCGAGTGCCAGTGGTTAAGGAGAAGAAAGACTTGGAATGGAGGAGGTGGGGCAGACAGGAGAAACTGGCCAATCACCATGACATCTTGCGGTGCTATAGTTAGGGTATATTGGACAATTTCTCTTCTTGCCCTCAAAGCCCACATGACCCCAGGTAAATAATATACCTTTTGGTAGGCCTTCAACAATGCTATGCAACTAAGCAATTAGTATGAATGACTGGTTGGGACAATCACAGAGGGAAGATGGGGCGAAATAAGACAGAATGCTCCCTAAGTAAAAAGCATCAAAGCTGAACATAGCGGACAATGAGGACTACTGAGACCCCAAGAACAATGGCAATGGGTTTTTGATCCTACTGCACCTATTGGTTTTGTGGGAGCCTAGGCAGTTTGGATGCTCACCTTACTAGACCTGGATGGAGGTGCACCTATTGGTTTTGTGGGAGCCTAGGCAGTTTGGATGCTCACCTTACTAGACCTGGATGGAGGTTGGTGGTCCTTGGACTTCCCACAGGGCAGGAAACCCTGATTGCTCTTTGGGCTGACGAGGGAGGGGGACTTGATTGGGGGAGGGGGAGGGAAAGGGGAGGCGGCGGTGGGGAAGAGACAGAAATCTTTAATTAATTAATAAAGAAATAAATAAATTAAAAAAAAAAACTGATGGGGACCCAGGGGAAGCTGCCCGCCCTCCCTAGAAGGCAGTGGTTGTCTAAAATTGCTTAGTGTGGGAGTTTTCAAAGCCAATTCCCTCAATAAACTAGTGCTCCAAGCCCCAGGGGTAGAACAGTGGTGGGCCAAGTGAGACGAAGAGAGGAGGCAGACAGAGTCTATCAACAGATCTGAATTTTAGGACAATGAAAACGGCTCTAGACATGCTAGCAATGGTGACAGCTAGAAAGACTCAGGGCAGGGAGAGAAACCAGCTGCAACTCTGTCAGTGACCTCCAGATTCTCACCCCTGCCCATCTCACTATGGTTTGGATCATAAATGTTTCTCATGAACCTATGTGTTAGAGACTCATTCCCAGATGTTGGCATGTGGTGGGCTTGGTAGAAGGAAGCTAGGCATGATGGTTGACTACCAATTGGAAGGGTCAAAAAGCACCTCACAGATTAGGAAAATGAATAAGTAGGAGGGTTTCAGGGAATATTATGAGGGAGACACCAGCCTTGACTAATGAAACCTCAAACCTTGAAACCTTGAACTTGGGAAACCTCAAAGACTGCCCCCAGTGACACACTTCCTCCCACAAGACCACGCCTACTCGAGCAAGGCTACTTCCTACTAGTGTCACCGTCCATGGGCTTATGGAGGTCATTTTCCTTTAAACCACCACAGTGACAGAAAGCTGACTGACACGTGTCTACGCAGACACTGTCAGACCAGTGATACCCAATTCTCCAATTGTGGGAGTAAGCTTGCATAAGTTTTAAATAACAAAAATTTATTCATGTGTCCTCCATTGGTACCACCAGAAGTTGCCTTGCTAGACAAGCCATAACTACTGTGTCATTTACCACAGGTCTCAGCCTAGGGTTTCTGGGTAAAGACACTTTAGCTAAATGCTTCTAACTAACTGATTTTGGCGGAAATATACATTGTAGTAGATGAGTGGGGGCTCCCTAGGAGGTGAAGATGCCCTGTAAGCATCAAGCACCTCCTTCTGCTCACCCTGAGCCTGTTTTCAGAGATGCCAGCCTCATTCCTCCTTTTCACCTAGAGGGTTAAACCATCTGGGGCCTAGGGAAAGGCTGTGGTTGGTACAAGTGAGGCCTTCCCTATAACTAGATCCTTCAGGAAAAAACAAATTAATCAACAGTGAGCTGAAGTGGGTTTAATGATTGCATTCTGCATACAATCAGCTTTTCCCTTTTCGAGGGCCATCAATATGTCAAGGGAAGACATATCTGAAGGATATAGCTCTTAACATCAAGGTTATCTATTCTCCACAAGGCTCCCACTCCTTGCCCGGCTGAGACTCCACGCTGCCTGTGTCTAACATTTTCATCAACTCTGCAATCAATCAAGGTAATAATGTTGTGCAAAAAATCAATTAACAACGCAATTAAACTTTCCTTATTATCTCAAAGGGCTGAAATAATACCTAAAGGGAAGATAGACTCAGTGAGCGCAGACATCCATAATCCAATGTGAAAGTGAATTATGGGGTTGGACAGATGCAGGCATGTGCGCTGCTGTTATTTTCCAGGGGTCATATCTCACCACAGCAGTGTATCAGTCAGCCCCAATCCCAGACCCTAAAATTCCAAATTACTTTTAAGAAATATATGATGCGCAATATCCATTTCATATTCTCTTTTAAAGATAGTCCCCTCCCCCCAGCAAAAAAGAACTGAATGGTAGTATTACTCAAAGACAAAATGATCTTTCAACAAGAACATAAAATATAAAAGCTATAATAACATTTACATCTGTATAGCGTGCATCCCTGTAAATGCAGGTTATCTATTATACATAATCCCAAGTGCCTAAAAGGCCCAGGATGCAGCACAACATTTAAAACCTAAATGCATAAATGTGCAAACTCCCCCAGGATGGCCGTGCCTTCCCTCTCTGTGGAAAGCGCTTCTCTCAGGACTGTCCATGTGCACACGCACACACACACACACACACTCACACAGAGCCACATACACACATCAGGAACAATGGCAGGATTTCTCATTTAAAAGCAGAATGACTATATTATTTAGCAATTACACTCCACTTGCCCTGAAACACTATCTAGGAAGCAAGCATTTAAAGTACACACAGAGAGAGGACTATTAACCTTCTGCCACAGTGAAATACCTGAAACATATTGAAATGAGATACATAAGGAAATTCCTTCTACAAGCTGGGGCACCCATAGAAGAGGCCCTGCAATAGAAGACATTCAGTGAGCAGGAAAGGAAAGGGAAGTTGCACAGAGAGTCTGTGGACACAACGGACTAACCTAAGGAGAAGACTTACTTGAATGTCCTCCCTGCTCCTGGGAACAAACAGCAAGTTTCAGCTTGAAGAATAACAAATAACAAAGACTCAAGTGTCCCAGATGATCTCGTCTCAGCTCATCTTTCTCCATCATGGACCAGAGGCTGGTCCAGAGACAGCCCACAGCTGACAGAATCTAAAGATCTACAGCATTTTAAAGTCCAAGATTTCTGGAAAGCCACAGATGCCAAGTGACCCGATCAAGGAACCTCACTGCAGCGTGGACTCGCACTGACGCCACCTGGAGGTCGGTATTACTCAGCAGTGAAGTCTCCTATTTCTTTACTTCCTCTTCTTAAAGTTACTTGTAACAAGGCTCCATCTCCACAAGCCAACTTTCCTCCATTTTCAGCACAGCATGGAGGCGAGACGGAGCCCCAAGTGCAGACTTAATTGAACAGTGACACACAAGACAAATAGACACAAGCGGCCATTCAGTAATTTCTCCAAAATCCAGAGGAAGCTTAAGAGGGACTTTGGGGACAGATTTTCAACTGAGAAGTTGGACCAGTTTAGGGAATCTTACTCTCTATCTCTGGATCTGAAGGAAGATAATTAATATGTTTTCTTTTCCGATGACTATGTTGAGTGCGTAGGAACTGGAACCCTTCCTGCTGTGTATCTGATTCCTCTGACGATGGGGTGGGGTGGATTTTAAATGACGTGCGAGCACTTCTGTGCTTTCTCTGCTCTGCTTTATGTGTTATTCATGACTTGCATTACCGACATGGCTGATACACAGATGTAAATGTTATTAAATCTTTTGTATTTTGGAGGCTTTGTGAAAGGTTTCTTTGTTTTCAAATAATTCTCTTAACCACCAAAAATAACCAGTAATACATGACAATGTCTTGGGAATGATTTTTTTTTACTACCAAGTTTTCTGATGACAAGATTTTCCATTATACAGCTAGCTTTTCATCAAAATAAAAGTATTGTGCAAGTTGGTAGTGAAGAGTTGTATATTTACAATAACACTGTAGAGTAACTTCTTGGCACGAGCGGTTCTGAGCGCGTGCTCTGTATGTTCTCTTGTAAACTGTTCTGTGTGCTGTGTGTGTGAACATCTTGACCTTATTTTGCTAAATCAGAACTGAAAGTCCCTCAGTTCTTGATTACCTGTCAGAGTTGCAGCTGCTTTACTGCATTTGGTGTCTGACATAAATTTTAATGTTTTTGCCCCACTCTCTCCATCCTCTCCACATTTCTCAGGATTTCACCAGAAATGCGGTGGAGGGTAAGCCTCTTCGTACAGACAGCACTTAATCAGCCCATGCCACTCGCTGGCTTACTTTTCTTCTTTATTGATTTTAAATTTGAACAGTGCTCTGATATCGAATTGTGCACCTACTCATACAGCCGGCTAGACTGGAGGAGGCCAGGAAGCAGCAGGACACACTGCAACTGTGACAGTGACCTGCCTTGAAAGTACTGTCCAAGCTGAAGCTCCGCCTACCCCACACAGGGGTAACACCTGCTGGACCTTGAAGGGTTTCCCTGGGAGCACAATCTGATGATGCCACTCGGGGAAGAGAAGTGGAGCCAAACGACAGCTTCAGAGACTGAAGATATATAAAATGTGTCCATCTCTTTAGCTCTGGTTTTATTGGGCCAGGAGAACATTCTAGAGGGCTATTCATTCCATTGTACATCAGCCTTGCAGGTGTTCTATGCTAGACTGCCTTATGAGGTTGACAAGGCTTAAATAACCTTTTGCTCTCTGAACCCCTCCTTTCTCTTTGTGGTTAGCCCTTCTTCTAGAATATATAATATCCTTGGTCCTCACATGGCTTCTCGCCTTCCTTGGAGTTTTGACTTCAGAATCAAAACACCTCTGCTTCTTTCCCCATCCTGACCTGCCTCAACTTTCTCAAGGAGCAGCGAGTTCCCGGGTACATGCCAGCATACCTTCTTCTTGTTAAAAACTACGCAATCATTGTAAACTAGACCAACTGAGTAATTCCCTCATTTGGGAGTGATTAAGAGTGGGGAGTACCGGTGATTAGAAAGGTCAGCCATAAGAAACGGAGGACCAGACTCTGAATTTGAAGCTGAGAAAGGCCAGAAAGGGAGATGGTTTGTTGAATAAAATCAGCTGGGATTAAAAAAAAATGGTAAGAGTATGTCTATGTACCAAATGTCTCACAAACACAGGAACAGAGTTAGTTAGCTGTGTCTTGGGGGGTGACAGGTGGGCAGAGGATATACCAAAAAGGCATTTCCTTAGGATATATTTTCTTTCTGATTGGGTACAGTCACAAATAAAATATGTATTTCTTATAACAAACTAAATAATATGGAAAGAGTATTAATATTTGGTAATTACCCCCCCCCCTTTGAGATCTCCATGGTTACCTGATGTAGAGTGGTGATCCAACAGCTCTGGACCACCTTTTTTAGTAGAATTTTTTATACTTACATGTGTAAGTATGTGTATACATGCTGGCCTGTCTATCTAGCTTCCTATGCTACCCAGTAAAAATGCAAGGAACAACGAAAGATCATTCACTCAGATACTCTGCTGTATGAAGTAAACATAAGACAAACACATCACACATTCACCAGCATGTGTTACAAAAGAAACATTAGAGAAAGCTATAGACCATAAGAATACATAGTGGGTGAACAGAAATAATGAGGAGGGTCGGGGTAGAACCGACATTCTAAAAGGTTGTATATATACATTTTTACATACCTAGGAGTAAATACAAATATTAAAAAAAGCAAATCCCACTCTGGTCTGGATATAAATAACCTAACTGCATGTCAAATTAGTGACATAAACATGCAAAGAAGCTAATTTTGGACATGTGTCCTTTAGCTACAACCCCAAATGACAGCATATTCTCAAAGCTAAAAAAAAAAAAAACTGTACAGAAATCTAGAAGTCTTTTGTAGACTGCTTCTTGGGATCACAAGTGTGATCATGCTCATGGTATTTGTAGGCATATCACAGGGTGCTCATGGTATTTGTAGGCATATCACAGGGTGCTCATGGTATTTGTAGGCATATCACAGGGTGCTCAAAGTATTTGTAGGTATATCATAGGGTGCTTATGGTATTTGTAGGCATATAACAGGGGGCTCATGGTATTTGTAGGCATATCTCAGGTGCTCAAGGTATCTGTAGGCATATCACAGGTTGCTCATGGTATTTGTAGGAATATCACAGGGTGCTCAAAGTATTTGTAGGCATATTACAGAGTGCTCATGATATTTGTAGGCATATCACAGGGTGCTCATCGTATTTGTAGGCATTTCAAAGGGTGGCAGAGCACTAAATTTTCCAAGATTCTTGGAAGTCCGAGTTTATGATAAGACAAGAAATCAAGAATGAGGGAGAACGTGGGAAGCAGAATAGTGCCTTCCAAGACTTCAATGGTATAGTCCTTGCATCCCGGAAATATGTCACCTGACATGAGGAGGGAGGCAATGGAGTTAGATGTAGGGTACAGGTTCTCAGATGGAACCACTATCCTCGATTCTCTGATCAGGCTCCATCTAATCATATGGGTTCTTAAAGGAGGAAAATGTTTAAGGCTGTGGTCACAGCAAGAGATACGTTTAGAGATGCAAAACCCCTGGTTTTGAAAATGGAAGAAGGGAACAAGAGTCATGGAATGTGTGTGCCTTCTAGAGGCTGGCAAAAGCTAGCTCCTAGAAGCTGGGAAAGGCAAAAACAAAGATTTTCTTTTGGTCCTTCAGGAAAAAAAATGCACTCTGATTTTAGTGCAGTTGAAACTTGTAGCTGACCTCTGATGAGAACAGTGAGATCATTTATTTTTGTGGCTTGAAGTCACTTAGGTCAAAAGCTACCCCTGAAAACTGGAATAGCTGGAGAGGAAGAGCAATGCAGGTGGGGATCTGTAAGAAACCATGATTTGGAAAAAGATGTGTGTGAATGTGTGCAGAAATCCCAGCATGCTACAAATAGCAAGAGCTCCTTGAAGGAACAGCCAGGGACACTTCGTCATGGCAGAGATAATGAAAAGGACACAAAAAGGTAAGGATGCATTCTAGGACCAATTGCAGCATCAATTCAAGGAGCAACAGGAGGAATGATTGTTTATTAGGTGCAGTGTATAAAACAATACTTCTACAACATACAAATAAATGCAAGGAAGTGGGAGAATGATCTGAAGGAACCGGTGATACAGAAGGAAGGAGGAAGCCCGCAGCAGGTGGTTGCCGTCAATAGGTGAAGTTTCACCAAGAAAGAGAACCTGTCACACAAACAGGTTGTCGCCGAGTTAATTACTCATGATAAACGGGGACATATACATTTTGAGCGAGGTCCATATGTTGGTCAGGCAATTAACCAAAGGCCCCAGGCTAGCAAAGATATGACTGACAATCATGAGCCTGTGAGCATGATGCTATAAAATGCATCCAGCTTCACTGTGTTTACCAAGACATTAAACCTGTTTCCACAAGGAAACAATAAGAAAAAATGTTCAGTGTTGTTCCTTATACAACCAAACTTACCCATACTTAGAAAAGAAAGAATAAGAAAGAAAGATCTAAAAAGTCAGATAGAGTGAATTAGTCATGAAAACATGTTTTGCACGCATAAGACCTTCAGTTTATAATCGCAGAACCATGTAAAAAGACAAATGTGGTGGCACATGCTTGAAATCCCAGCTGTAGTAAGACAAAAGGCAGAAAGAAGTAGATTCATGGAAAATCGCTGGCCAACTACTCCAGTCCACTTGACAAAGTGATGGGCCTAGTCACGGGGCTGAGAAGGTTTCATGGTAAAGTGTCCATCATGTAAACAGAGAACTTGACTTCAGATCCCCAGCACCCACATAAAAAGCCAGTTTGGTATACGTTTGTAATCCCACATATATAACCGCAGGACTGGGGAGGGAGGCAGACACAGGTGGCTCCCTGGATGTGCTGGTCTCAAAGAATAAGATGGACAAAAAGACAGTAGGATTCCCATCGCTGCCCTCTGGCCTTTACACACACGTTTATGGGCACCAGCACAGGAAGGGAAGAAGGTAGGAGTACTACCTGAGGTTGTCCTTTGACCGCCACACGCCTGTGAACCTTTGTCCACATGTGTACCCACACAGATGCGTGCACACACACACACACGTAAACGTCGAATGTCACAGAAAGAAGGTTGGAGGTGTCTTCCTATTCAGTCGCTCTTGAGTTGCACAGAATCACCTTGAGCATCTTCAGAACACAGACTGCTGGGTCTGCCCTGGAGTCTCCCTTTAGTGGGTGTGGAGCCTGATGGCAGAGTTGTCATCACTGACAAAGCTTTCTGGTGATCCCAGTGACAGCAGCTCCCAGGGTAGCTCCTCAGGAACCACTACCCTGGATGTAAGAAGACTTGATCTATTGAAGTATGTAAACCTTGACCAGATACCAGATGACAAGGGACACATGGAAAAGAGTGAGAAAGCTGGCGTGAGGGCTGTATAATTAGGGAAGATTTTGAGGCTGTGCTAATTTTCAGAGGGTAACTAATAAGATTTCACAGAAACACATTCTCATTCATAGGAGATGCTGACTGAGGTGTTTAAGAAAGAAGTGTCACGGTCTCTGCAATTTGGTAAGGGTCTCATCAAGATGTGTGTGTACACACATGCAGACTCACGGCAACAGCAAGTGAGCTGAGATACCAAGTGTAGATTCAGGGAACGAGTGTCTGGATGTTCCATGGACTACCCTTTCAAATTTCCCCTAGTTCAGTTTTGTACAGAAAGAACTTGTAATGATAGTCCTGACTCATGATGCTCGTCACTTGAGGAGCCCAGGAACAGTTACTAACTTTGTGTAGAATCTCTTTGCCTTTTCTCCTGTTTCCTTTATGTGGCCCTTTTAGAGTCTTAATCTAACAACAATTGAGATCCTTTTGGGCTAATGCATTTTTTTGTGCACAGAAATTAGTTGTTCAAATATTATTGAGAAGGAAAACTGTCACCCCTTCCTTGTGCCGACACTGTCTCTTACTGTCCTTGCATGCTTTCTCTCTCTCCCTCCCTCTCTCTTCTCTCTCATGTGGCTTACTCCTTCTTTCTCCCCCTTTCCTCAAATGTAAGCTCCCCTTTAATTTAGACAACAAAACACCCGATTAGAGCAGGTGCATTCCAGTCCTTGAGTCAGGCCTTCTTGCACCATTCATGTAATTGCTGAGGCCCTTCTCAGCCTTTAAACAGGACAGGGATGTTGCCATGGTTAGGGTTCACCTCCAGGACACAATAACGCAATCACAGAAGACACGCAACGTGCAAGCACTAACATTGCTGTGCACAAGTAGCTGTTATTAATTCAGATGTGAATATAATGAAGGTGGCAAGATGGCATAATGACTAAGAAACAGCCGGGAAACCTCAGTGCTAGTGTAACTGCTTTGTAGCCTCGGCTGATGAATGTTGACAGGCCACAAGACTTACATGAAGGTCAGCTGCCGTGCCTGAAGTAAGGGTAACAGCTCTTCCTTCTCAGCCCTCATACTAATTTAGAGGACTCTAGCTCCTGATTATGTGTTATCCTTGAAAATGATGGCATATCTGGGCATATACCCTGAAAGTTTACGATATTTTTCTTTTTTTCTTTTTTGGTTTTTCGAGACAGGGTTTCTCTGTGGCTTTGGAGCCTGTACTGGAACAAGCTCTGTAGACCAGGCTGGTCTCGAACTCTCAGAGATCTGCCTGCCTCTGCCTCCCGAGTGCTGGGATTAAAGGAGTTTATGATATTTTTCAGAAGGAGTTTTGGAGCTGTCTTCTATGACTAAGAATGACTGAGGCTCTTGTGGCGGATTGGCCCTACTACTTGATGCCTACCGGAAGAGTCTCCATTTCCCTCATTCCCAAGACCCTAGCAGGCAACCTCCTACATGCGTGTGATTTCTGTGGTTCTGCCAACTCTTACCCAGTCCTCTTATGACATCAAGCAGCGGAAAGAGAAAGAATGTGAAAGATAAGTCTCAAAATCCTGGGTCACCAATCCACTCCCAGCCCTCCCTTCCACGGACATTTCTCAGACTGGAACACATTTCTCCTGGTAGGAGGCTATGAAGCCTGAGTCAATATCCCTAAAAAGAGGAAGGAAAATGAATTTTAGTGAGCACAAGCTTTCTTCGCCACAATGACTAAAGTGCCTTTCCCTTCCCATCCTGCCTTAATCTGGGAAAATATAAGGATATCAAAGGCAATTTATGAAAATTAATATTTAATAATTATCTGTCGTGGTCATCTATCTGCATCAACACTACTAAATGAAGTTTTGAACTCTATAGCAAAAACTCACAGAGCCTGGTAGGAAGGCATTATTTTAAATTCAGAGGTTGTACTAAGACAGGTTGAGCATCCTCAGAACTCAGGCTTTGTGAGGGTGACAGTGAGTATCACGTGTCCACCACAGTCTGAACAAGGCTCACTCACAGATTCCAGCACACAGAAAACAATGAATAAGAGTTGACATTTCAAAAACTCATAGTGTGTGTGAATTTCTGTACTGAGTGAAGGTGTCCTTGGAGGTCAGAAGACGGTGTCCTGTCCCCTGCAGTTGGAGTTGAAGTCTGTTGTGAGCTGTTCAACCTGATTGGTGGGAACTGCACTTTGGTCATTTAGAAGAGTTGCAAGTACTCTTGACTGCTAAATCATTTCTCTAGGCTCAGACTGATACTTTTGAAACCCCAAATTATACTTTGTTCCTTTTAATTGACCATATCCATTTAACGAGCATATTCTCGACACTAAAAATCTTGATGACAGCGACCCTTGAGTAATTCTAAGCTGCCGGGCTTTACCTAAACACTCATGAATACTTAAATCACTGATACTGTCACAGAGCCTTTTAAGCTCTACCTGAAGATCAGAGAGTAGTAAGCCAATCAATTAAATAGCATCTATTTTTAAAACAGAACTCGCTAGGTACCTTTAAATGAAAATTGAGGACAGAGGCCCTAACTTCCAAAGCTCTTCCATTAATTAATTAAAGCAATGAATCTGCAAAGCTGGTGGATGAAAACAGATGTTCTAAAGCCAGCACAGCGACAAAAGTAGCAGCCACATCCTCTGCAGAGCAAGCACAGACACAGCTCTGAGACCGCCAAGCTCCAGAGCAGTGGTTCTCAACCTCCCTAAAACTGAGACCCTTTAATACAGTTCCTCATGTTGTGGGGACCCCAACCATACAATCATCTTGATGCTACTTTATAAGTGTAATTTTGTCACTCTTATCAATTGTGGTGTAAATAACTGATATGTGACCCCCAATGGAGTCGTGACTCACAGGTTGAGAATCCAATGTTTTAGATTCATTCCAGGCGAGGTAGGGTTGTTCATGAATTGATACAAAGACACTTGTTTCTCACAAGATTGCACCAGAGCAGGGAAGCCTGTTCACTTTGTTTTGAGAAGATTAAGGCAGCCTGATTCAGAAATCACACTCAAAGGAAAATCGATAGTGGTTACAATCAGTGAACTTTAGTAGATCTCTCTATTCTACAGCATCCTCATGGTCACTGCCACCCGGTGTTCTGATTCCCACATTGTCTCCTCCCTCTCCACTCCCTGCCCATCCTTTCCATCAATGTGACTTTCCCTGGCCTATGGATGGAGTATTCACAGCCATTTCAAGGACCACCTCTTCTTTGGAGAAGATGCTCTTTTATTGTTACAACGGTATATAAGGTGCTCATTTATTGTTACAACTATGAAAATTGTAGTTTAAATGAAAAAAGTCTAAATATTGGAGAACCATCCAAACTGCAATCAACCCAAGTCCACTCTGCAGTAAGGTTATAACAGAGTGCCAACCACTATTGAACAAAATAGAAGGACTGGTGCATCTGAAGCAAGTGAAGCATTTAACTTTTCTCTTTGGATGACTGGTCCCTCAATGAAAACAATGCACTCCTGATGTAGGCCTTTTCAGCCCACTGGAAGCTGGAAGGGCTTGGTCCTTCGTATATCTGTCTGGTAACTCCAGTGTCTGGTGACAGGTTCCCTATGTCACATGCAGCCCTCTTATCTTTAATCCCATTAAAATGCCCTTCACCCTAAATGCACCCCAGGTTCTCCTGGGCATCATGTCCCTCCTAGTCTGTCTCCCCAAGTTCTATCATACATCCTCACACAGGCCCCACAGTGGCCAGCCAAGCATTTCGTCATCACTCTCCTTTACATCGATTTTTCTTGCACCCAGGGATACTTTCTTGCTCAGTTTTGAGACCACAGTCCCTATCACTGATCCTATAATTCAGAATGTGGTTAAAACATCTGCTGGGGTAAAGAAAAAAAAAGGCCTGTTCCAGCACACAAGACTCTGCTATCTAACAGAAGGCCTACGAGGCCAGAGGCAAAATTTGTCATCAAGTTTTAAAAACTCCAGTTGTTATCCACTGGCCACAGCTGTTAGAATAGGGGTCCAAAGGAGCTGGATTTTGCATTTTAAAATAGAAGCCAAGACACTAAGAAGAAATAAATAACTCATTACCTTTTAAGAAACTGACCTCATAGCTTAATAGCAGCCTAAAAAGATGCTACCAGACCATAGAGAAAATTCAACCAGAGACTTGACAAAAAAAAATAATTTGAATTCTAGAAAAGTTTTTTGAAGGATTGAAGATGTAGAATCATTCATCCAATTATTTTATGAGCTCAGCTACTATACTGACACCAAAACTGGAAGAATACAACACTAAAAACCATGGACTAGCTTACTCCACAGGCCTATACCCAAACATCTGTAATAGATTAGTAATATAGAGGACATGGCAATATTTAAGAATACAGTACAGGAGGGCCACATAAAGTTTATCTTAGAGAAGCAAAGTTGGTTTAGTATTCAAACATGAATATAACCTCACAGAATAAGGAAATGCAAAGACAACAACATTCAGCATTTTCTCACTGAAGACAAAGCTCTCTGGTGTCACAAGACAGAAACCAACCAACCTCAGAAGATCCTTGAGTTGACAAAAGTCATCTCCACCACACCCATAACAAATATACCAGATAGTGAAAAATGGCGGGCTTTCTCTCCATCAAGGACTAGACGGGAAAACCATTTTTAACTTCTGCCAGGTTTACAGATCCCAGAATCCCAGGTGAATTTTCCAGTCTCATGTGTTACAGAATCAAAGACAGAAATCAGGCCGTTCACTCTTAGGCAGGCAACTTCAGTCCCTGAGAACTTCAGCAGCCATGCTGGACTCTCATAGGCGAAGAACTCTTGGCATAGCTCCAAGGCCCCAATGAGCTGGGGACACTGAACAAGACCACACCATGGTGACTAATGGGGTGGTTATGTAGCTCTCTAATGATAAAGGGCATAATAAATTCATAGACCATCTGAACGCTCCCATTAAAAAAGGAATTTTTTTTATTCTAAAGGTTCTTTTTGTAGTGTTCTCTTCTGCATCAGGCTTGTGCCTAGTGACCAAGGCAGAAGACTCCCAAAGATCAAGACCCCACAAACATAGCTCTGTTGACTGCTGCAGCCCTCCATAGTCCTAGCTACTTATTTGATAATTCTGTGTACAGGACTCTATAAAACACCACCTTGTTTAATCTCCAGGCCTGATCGGTAGCTTGCGTTACCCCCAGGACTCAATCAAGAAAGCAGCCATGTATTTAAGGAGACAAAACATTACAGGGAAAACCTGTGGTTGATTTTCAGTTACTCTCACTCCCAACTCTGTGTCATTTTCTTTATACCGAAAGCCATTTTGAGGATCTATGGCCTGTAGAAGGCTGCAAAGTGCAGCATTCCCGTGACTCCTGGCTTTTTAAGAGGGCTGTGCTTCATGTTGTGATGAAATGTTCAACACGCACTTTCTAGCTTCAAAGACAATGTCCCAGTGAGACCTTTCCCACAGCAACATTTAGCCGTGTCGTCTTCATCACCCACCCTCTTCACGGCTCACTTTATAGAGCTTCCTATGTGGAAGCGGTGGGAAGAAGCTAACATGGCTCATCTCATGGCTGGATCCTTTCAAACATCTTAGGAGGCAGATCATGTTGTTTTGCCCTTTCTTTCTTTCTTTCTTTTAAACATTGCCTATAAAACGGAAAGGTTGAAACAAAATGCAAATCCAGGAAGCCTTGGGAGTAGTGTTTCCATTTTCACAGGGGACCACAGAATCAATCAGTTGACTGAACAGTTTGTGAAAATCCCTGTGTAAAGCTTTCACGCTCTCTTCCTGTAGCCTGTGGTGCACAAAGTCATCGCAACCCCTGTTCTGATCTACTGTGAGAAAGAATAGGATAAAAGAGGGCCAAGTATACCCTAGAAATGAAAGGGAAGATGTGCCCATGAAATCTCAACAACACAGCTGCTCAAGCAAGCAGGCATGACTCTACCAGCAACCATGCCACTGTGGATGGGGGAAATTGACCAGTCCCACCCAAAGATGAAGAGTTACAGGTAAGGAACAACTTCTGAGAGACTGATAATCTGGTTTCTCCATGGATGATCTTTCTTATAGATTGTTCAGTCCCAAGTAGTCAGTCTTGGCCATGTGTGCACATAAGTAATGCTAACACACACGTAACAATAATAGTTAAATGAGAGGTCGTGAGTTTGTAAGGGGAGCACAGGAGTCAGGGGAGGGAGGAGTTATGGAGATGCAGGGCTCATGGATAAAGTTCTCAAAAAGATTAACAAAAAGAGCCAAGAGTATTCCCATAATGTAGTTGTTCTGCAAGTCTTCCTGAAGGCAAGGGAAAGGAGTTTCCTGGGAGAGTTAGGTGAGACATCTGTGTCCATCTTCAGCCAAACACGAGCCTTCCCGTGGCCTCTTTGCTGTTAGTGTCCTAGGACGTGCTCTTCGTTTTGTAGAAAGTAACTTCACATTTCCTTGGCAGGTCAGCCCTTAGGCTGACTTTAATGACTTTGTTTTTGGAAAATAGTGAAAATCGAAACAACAAAGTCAAGCTAGTCTTTAAATCTCTTCACTCTGGAATCTCCATGCTACTGTGGAAGAAGTGGCCTCAGAAATAAATGCTCTGCTTCCATCTGAGATGGAAAGATAGCAGAGGTGTCGTACAGCAAATGGTACTCAAGAGACACCAAGTACAAGACAGTCATGAGTCAAGTACAAGGACAAGAAAGTCCTTGGGACTTCTCTGGTGCCATGGATACAGCAACCTTTGTTACAGAAACCTGCTACAGATTCAGAATTAAAATCTCAATGGAGAACCCAGTCTAGTACCTGAACTGCCCTTATTCCAACATAGCGCTCCTGCACTGCTGAGCTCAGAGATAGAACCTTGGAGTCTGCCCCTGCCTCCTACTCATCATGAGGGAAGAAAGACCGCAATACAGCTGTGGACACACGGTGAGCCCAGAACAAACTTGAAGACGAGAGCAATCTGCTGAAGGGAAAGCAACACTTAGAGTGGTATTGGCTTGGCGAGATGCCTCAGCAGTCAACAGTGCTCACTCATCTTGTAGGGGACCTGGATTAGATTCCCAGCACCCACATGGTGGCTCACAACTGCCAATCACTCCATTCCGAGAGAATTTGAGGGCCTCTTCTGACTTCCACAGGATCCTGCATGAATACGGTGTACATATATATGTATACTCAGGCACACACATACACAGAAAATAAATATGATTTTTTAAAATCCCATTTTAAAAAATCAGAGGCCTGGCTTTCGGTGCTTTCCAACCATCCTCGAACTGCCCACATCTTCAATTCATGTTATTTGGAGCCATCCTGGTTATTTGGGCCATTAATTATAGTTGAAAATTTCTAGCCAGTGCAAATTCGCTCATTACTCTTTCTACTGCAACTATTTTAATAAAGACCATACTGTTGCTTTGTGCTTTCTTTTTTATCTTATTACATACACATGTTTCTTTTCAGATGAATAAAGTATAAAGAAAATGGTGGCAAGATGGTTTAGTAGGTAAAGTTACTTGCCACCAAGCCCAGTGACCTGAATTTGATCCCTGGGACCCACATGGGAGAAGAAGAGAATCCGAGAGAAATGTCCTCTGAATGCCTCATGCTTGGTGTGACATAGAATGCATGTATGCTTGCACATGGACACAAATGAACAAACAAATATGTAAATAAATCTAAACAAATAACTGTAATGAAATAATAAATTAAAATCATATATAAGACTACTATACTGTCCAAATTTAGCCACCAGATTTTAATGTTCTGCTCTCTAGTCTTTTGTTTCTACTCATGAAACATATGTAACTTTCTATAATCCTTAATTTATTGCTTAAATGTTTTCTAAAACTATTTTAATCATTGTTGAATGCTCTGTAACATTGTGCTCTACATATTTGTCATGATTTCATTACTGTTTCTAACGCGTTGCATAATGACTGCTATAGTGAACATTCTAGCAAATAGCCACTTGATTATCGATTCCTAGTTTTCCCCCTTAGAATAGACTCCTAAAGTAGCCTTTTGAACTCAGTCAATTAAATATTCTCTAGTCTCAATGCATAGGAACAAATTTCTCTTTAAAACAATGACTTAAATTATTTATTTGTAGGTGATTAAAAAAATAATACTTTAAAATTTAAAAACAAACTTATAAATCATGGCTGTAGACCCAACAGCACTAGCTTTGGGATGGGATTGTTTCTGATAGCTTAATAGTGTTTGTATTTGGTTATTATTTAGGGTCAGCATCGCCCATGATCTTCACCATCTGGATTCCTTCTGTGCTTTGTATATCTATGTCCTTGCATATATTTGAACTGGATCACAGGATATGCTCCATATGGCTTCACCAGTTGAATGTGGTTATTCTTAATATTCTCATACCTGAGCTGGCCTGAAAACGATGGCTTTTCTAAACACTAGAGTGCCTTTATGTGCTGTGGAACTGCAGCTTTTGAATTCTGGTGACTCACAAATGATTAAAATAATTATAGCTCACATGAATCATTTCTGTGTATCATACATGTCAACAAAACCAAATGCACTTTCTGTCAGCCATGGGCCCAGCCCTGAGATGCAAGCAGATGGTCCTGGCCCCCACCAGAAGCAAAGGCTGGGACCATAGTCACTGTTACAAAGCTCATGAGTGTGTGTCTAGCATGGGGTGGGTTTTACTTGATGCCTCCAAAGTGGAGTGGGACCTTGCTGGGTATTGTGAAGGAATGCCAAGAGGGAAAACATTGTGGACCCGACACCCTGAAGTTCACACTGCTCTTGTACACAGAGTGGAACACAGTGAATGTAAACAGCAGTGGTGACAGTAATTAGTAATGTCAACTGAGGAGCAGATACTGTCCTTACTTCTGTCTTCACACACACATGCTCTAGGAACCATTAATGCCATTGTAACTAGGGAAGCATGGGGCTAGATAAGGCAGACCAGACCTGAGGAGCCAACATTGCACCTGGGAAGTGTGATCCACTTTGCAGAGATGCTGCTATTGTTGACTAAGAAATGCTAAATTGGCACATTAAACATGTTAAGTCACATACTTAAGTAGAAGAGGCAGACTTGGTGGTTCCAGTGACTTCAGATAGCAGTATGTCTACTGTGAACCAGAGTGCTGTCCTGTTGTCCTTTACCATAGAATCAGAATGGCTGCTAAGGGAACAGGAAATAGACAAAAGGCTAGGGTGGAGACAGCCAAAGGTAGTCCAAATGGCAGCTCCGTTACTGTAGTGAGAAGCAATTAATATTGTTCTATAATAAGGTGATCACGAAGATAATGTTGGTACACATGAAGTATCTTGCACAATATCTTTTGTCGGAACACAAAGACATGCTTTATCTTATGCTGCAGACATAATGAGTGGGATGTCTCATCTCCTCCTCCTCTTCTGGAAAATCAGGAAAGCAGAAATACTCACTCCTTCAGTCTCCCACTGATATGGCCGTGGGTTGTGATAAACAGACACACATCTTTAGAAAGTTGTCCATCAAAAATATTTTTAAACAGTGTTTTGCAAGGAAAATATCTTCCTGCCTAGGATGTTGAAATGACATACGGAGTGGCAGCAACCACTTTCAGAACAGGAAGGTGAAATTCACACGCGAAGCGTAACAGCACGGAAGATGCTCCCAGGCGCCTCTGACAAGCTCTTTCAGGCCCTGAACAGTTCTGGTTTGCCTTCCCCCATTATTTTATGAGATGAGAATAAATCACACCTTCATATCCCACACGTTTTCATCACCATTTGGTCCCTATACTTCTTCAGATCAGAGAAGACATGTATCTGAGGACCACATGATCTCGTCCTTGACTACATTGACGATGTTAAGTTTTGAAAGGTGGTTGCCATTTTCTATGAGAGACCTAGAATGTCAGACTTAGGTGGGGTAAGTATGACCATCATTTTTCTGGCCTTTGGTCAGTTGGGGAGCTAACTGGTTATGGGTGGAATAGAATATTGGGTCGCTTAGTGAGATTTTTATCATCAGAAACTAGCAGAGGGACAGAAACGTGTGAGCACCTTATGGTTGATAACGGAGATTAAAGTACTAAATTCAAGGGCTTGAATTGCTGTGCTCTACTGACAACCATGAATAATGAGCATATAACCTCTGGACCTTATTCACTGTTTGTTTGTTTTGCCCCTGTAAAATAGGGTAGGGACAGTAACATTGATGGCCTTGACCTACAACAAAGAAAAGGATAAATAAAACAACCTATCAGGGCAGCTGGAAATCAGAAGACATTGTCAAAACACAGCTGGGTTTTAAAGTCAATAGGAAGCAATGGCCCTCCACCTGCATAACCGTCTTTTCTTAAGAACCAACTGTGCTTCGGGTCTGGGGAACCTAGTGACAGAGAAAAGAACCATGCTCACATCTCTAGCCCTTGCTGTGGGTCACATGGCAGCAACGGAAGCTGAGCAACCAGGAAGCCAAGCCCCAAAGACAGTGCAAAGAACTTCAGAGAGCAATCTAGACAACTTCAGAGATGGGGCGGGGCTAACATGAGTAGCTGGAAGCATGACCACGTGGTTAGCCATGGCTGCACTACCAAATCTCTCCCCACTGTGCCCACTGTGCTTAGAGGAAGATGAAGGGCCAGGAAGCCCGCGATCTTAGCTTGTTAGTTTAATGTCACATAATGCTGACCTCCTCTGACTCTAAGAACCATGAAAACATAATCTTTTGTTATTTAAAACAAAACAAACCATGAGATCCATATTCTTCAAGTGTTAACTGTGCCATGCAGTTAGCCAGTTTTCCTTCGCACCTCATTTCTCCACCCGGTTGTCATACTCATCACCTCCTGAACGACTTCCTCTGAGCGATGCCACTGAATGCCCGGACATGGAATCCTACGTCAGACGATGGGCTGTAGATGGGCAGCAAACACGATGACTATTGTCTAACACATTCCCGTCTATTTCTACAAAACTCATGCCGTGTTTCCCAGTCGTCCTGCCCTTACAATGGTGACATATGTGGTCTGTCTGATTTGGGGAGAAGAATAGCAAAAGATGAATGTGTCCTTTTTATTTATTTTTTATTTTTATTTCTAGGTGGTCAGATGAAACCACCTCCGGCCTAGTTTCCGTCTACTGAGAGAGCTGGCACAGCGACGGACCAAGTCCCCTCTCCCTCAGCCCCAACCGTTTCTGACTAGATTCACAGCAGTGCTACAAAATATAGACTTGGAAAGTAATTAAGATATAAGTATTCCAGAAGAGAACACATGGTTATTTAAAGCCTTTGGACAGCTTTCAGAAGGAAAGATCTATGAAATCCGAGGGCTGAGAGCCATCATGCTGTTTCCCTCCACTTCTCACATTAAGAATGGAGACTAATTATAAATCTCCAGCAACTATGACCTGGTAAAGAGTTTTCAAACAAAAGCCTGCACCAAACAGGATATCTGGCAGATCTGGGCACTTGTTTTCGCTAATAACCATTAAGGCCGTTCCTAGTAAACCCTTTTACTGCAGCATTAGAAATAGCAGGGTTTACGTTTGCCTTAATGAATTGCTGCACCATGCTACCACGGCACCGTGGTCTCCCAGCGGCTCCCGATCCTCGCTTTGTCTCTGGGCTGCCTCTTCCCCCCTTGAACGTTTCATTTCCAATGAAACGTCAGCCGTCTTTCACCAACCTCAAAGGAAAGTTGAATGCGGGGCTCACAAAGTTAAGCTGACATTTGCTCCCTTCCAATAAAAAATATTTAGTCCATTAAACATAAATACCTGTCATTATGATACATGGAGTGGGTGCGAGCCTCCCGGTTCCCTCTGATGTTTATTACATCCAAGCAACTGCAGTGCCTGCATGTTTTCAACTTTAGTGTATTGATTAAACTTTTAAATGGCTGCCATATAACCCAGGGACAGCGGGAAGATTAATTTGCGTCAATGTTCATCTGTAATTCATTAGCCATTTATTCTTTACAACCACATGGGCTATCAAGAAAATGCAGGCCATTTTTCACTCGGCACAGGCTGAGAACAGATTCTGAAATTTGTGCTGCATACAAATAAGTTGCCAGGGTCTGGCCAGTTAAACTGCTTGGCTTTTCAAAAGTTCGGGAGAAGAGAGCAGCGGCAGAGGAACATGGAGACTCCTGGGGAGGAGGCGGCAGGCATCTTTGGGGTGCTCGGGACTTTAACTCTGCTCGGCTTCTACTTTTCCGCCCGTGGACACTGCTTTTTTTTTTTTTTCTTTTAGTTGGATTAAAATAACGGAAACTTGTGTCTGAGCAGAGGTAATAAATAATCCAGTTGCTGTCTCCCCACGCCTCCCTCCCCACCCCTACCTAATGGCTCCTAGAGTGCTATTTCTGGCAGAAAACCCCAGCCAGTGACAGTGGAGTAGAAAAGTGTGTAGCCTAAAGGAATCTGGAGCTGTCAAGTCAGGGACAGTGGCATTTGAACCAGCTCTTCCCCAAACAGTGGAATTTCATCCCTGCCTAGAGCTGGGAAGGTGCCCAGCTAAACAGTGGATTTCCTGAGGGGAGAGGTAAGCCATCTGGCCACTCCACATACCCTCCTGACCCCCTTGGCAGAAAACACGGTGCATAGAAAAGGCATGCCCAGAACACGCGCACCCATGGAAGACCCTTCCACACGAGGTGCTAGCGGAAAAGAAGGAAGAGCAGCATGTGCTCAGGTCAGGACTGGGGGGAAGAAGGGAACACAGACAGGGGATTGTTCTTCACAGAATAAATAATAAAGAAGAGGCCTTGCAGCCCAGGCCTCACTGTGGCTCATCAGCGTAACAGTGAACAGCCAAGAAATCAATGGTCATGAGGATGTGTGTGTGCGCGGGCGTGCGTGCGTGTGTGTGCGCGCACGCATGCGCATTCATATTGGGAGGGAACTGGCTGGCAGTAGAGAGAGACAGTGTGCAGATGCTGAGAGAGACAGCAGTCTGGTCTGTGGTGCCCACAAAAATCAAAGGTATCAGGCGTACTGATAACCTTTAGTAATAATACCTGAGAGACATGGAGAGTAGAGGAAGCCTTGGGGAGGAGCCTGTCAATTGTCAGTTTCTACTCTAACTGTGCAGGCTGCTTACAATCAAGTCTAAAAAGGAAGCTGCCACAAAAATGCCATTCTGGAGCCATCTCTGTCCTAGCCCACACCAGGCTTCACCGGCACCGAGATTCAGCAGCACAGGGATCCTCTGCAGGCTCTGTGGCAGGATGGGGTGGTATTATCTATCCATCTGATGGGTGTATAGCTAAGAATTTAATAGAACATGTCCATGGTAGAAAATCTGTGCCAGGGAATTTGAAGATCCCTGGACTCTTTCTGGGCTCTGATCCTGGCCCTGCAATGCAAAATGTACATTAGCGTCATGCTTTTCCCACTATGGTAAAGGGTATACTTGTACCAGAGGAACTCACTCAGTAAAGATTAGCATAGTGACCTGCCCTCCAATCTAAACAGAACGCTCATTCATTTTGCCAGTCAGCAGATACCTGACTGTCCATTTGCCTGCACCGCTGGGACAAAGGATGCGAACAAGGGAAGCTGCAGACTCTTGTCAACAAGGCATTTCCAGATTGTTAGTTTTATTTATTTCCCAGGGAACTCCAGGGCTTTCTAACCCCCCAAGCCTCTAGAAGACTGGGGCTTTGCTCTTTGTCTGGTCTTTCTCTAGGCAAATCCTTAAGGTGACAGTGTTTAAACAGTATGCGTTGGATTTATTTGGGTGAGGACTAGGATGAATTAGTGTGAACTTCACCAAAAGGCCCTCATACCCACGTCTACACAACTTTTAGATGTCATGGTGCCATGGAAAGTCTACCCTCTCAGTGGGAGGGGCATGTGCTTTGTTTGCTTAGAGAAATGGGTGTTTAGAAATATGCGCCTTGCCAAATGCATGTCTCATAATTGACACGGATTTGAGAAACACAAGGAAGATCTGGGAATATTCCAATATTTCAATCAAATACCAAGGACAATGACATCACATCTGCTACACTCTTGTGGGGAGGCTCTGTTAAGGGACATAAACGCAAAAGGAGTCTAAATAATGGACCCTAGATTCACACAAACACCTTCCCATGTCTTTCTTGGAAACGACATGAACACATGAGAGTTAACATGAGTGAAAGGTAAACAATTGTTCAACAAGCTTTATATCCTTCATTAAATAATCAACAGGAATAAGTGTATGTAGGGAGGCCAAGGATCCTGGGGGGACCAGCACTCTCACACATGAAATTGGTACCTCACCTAACGTGGGCCCCAAAATGCTTTCATCTTCTTCCCACTAACTCCCAAGCCTTAACGTCTACTCTGAGCAAACAGCTCTCCAAAGGGGGGAAACTACTCAACCAAGATTGGCATCGCAGAGGTCTCGTTGTTGTTATAGAGAAGAGACAGTAAAGCACAGACTGAGGAGAGAGCAGCACATTGGGTACAGAGTTGACGATGAATACAGCGGGGAAACCTGGAGACTGACGAAGCTTCTAAAGCAGCATAAGAACTAACCTAATGCTATTTCCACCGTGCATGCATATTAAATAGTATAAGGGAATGTAGAGCCCACAAAAGGGAATTGTAATTATTTGAAATGTCTCTTTCCTATTTGTCATGTGTTCTGTGAGAGTTTAATTTTTGCCTTTAGAATTGGAAAAGACCTAAAATGTTTAGGCAGTGTGGAACAGATTATAAATGCTATGAATGTTAAAATAAAAGTTTGGACTGAAAGAGTCAGGGTTTGGCCTTCAAGAGCCCTTTTTAAAAACAGATTTTAATAAACAGAAAGGAAGAGAAGGAATTTCCCTGGCAAAGTATTCTTAGTTAAGACTAGGAATTTGAAATGTAAAAGGCCTGAAGCAGGAATAATGAAGAACGCTGTTTGGCTGGGAGGATGAAGCTCTTAGGAGAAGCAATGTCAGACAAATAATACTGGATAGAAACGTTTTACACTTTGAGTATGTCAGAGTGCAACCATTTCTGTCTCTCCCTCTCTGAACCAGTAGGTGCATCTCCTGCTTCTGGATCTCACCTTAGCTCTCCCCAAGTGTATAGGTCAACTAAAGTGAAAGATGTTGCATCCTATCAAAGACATTCCTGGAGCTTGCAGTTTCCAACTCTGGGAAGTGATTCCACATGCCGTCTCGCTTAATAAATTACAAAAACAACCAAACCAAACCCAATTGAGCTCATTCTGAGTTAAAAAGAATTCATCATGTTCACAATTTTTAAAATGTGTCCAATTAAATGGAGGGAAAGAAGACAAAGGGGATCAAGAAGGCAACAGGCATTATTACTTCTCTTTAAATACATGTAGTAACCATCTTGTTGTGTGAAGTATAGCTTATCAGAATTGCTCACCATAAAACATGAAAAAACTGAAAGGGGTATTAAGGAAAGAAAGGAAGAAGTAGGCTCCATTTTATTTATTTATTTAGTATTTATCGATTTTTATTTAATGTATATATGTGTTCGTGTGAATTCACTCATGTGTGTGCCCATATGTTGTGGCCATGTGCATGCACTTATGTGTGAGCAGTTTGAGGAGGTCAGAGAACCATTTGCAAGATAATTTGGTCCTCTCTTTCTCCAAGTCTTATTGGTTGAAATATTTTAAAAGCAATATTTATAATCCACAACACACAGAAATAATAGAACTTAAAAGCTCCTCAGTGCTGAACGTTAATGAAAACATCACAGTCAATATAGTGGCTGCACCCACTTGTGATGGATGATACTTCAAATGAAGCAAGGAATGGATGGAAACTGATTCAGAATTGACATCATTTCTATTGTGCTGGTGGTTATTTGCTATAAGGCATAAATAATGCTGACTATCTTTTTTAAAAATTAAGTTATTAAGTGGTAGAGTGTCTACTTAGTGATTGATACTCTGGGTCAATTCCTAGTACTTTAAAACAAACACAAAAATAGATGATAGATAGATAGATAGATAGATAGATAGATAGATAGATAGATAGATAGATAGATCAGTAGATAAATAGATGATAGATTACAGATAGATAAATAGATGATAGAGAGAAACAAAGATAGACAGCTAAGTAGATAGATAGATACATACATACATACATAGAAATAGATAGATAATAGATAATAGATAGATTAGATAGATAGATAGATAGATAGATGATAGGTAGATACATACAGATAGATAGATAGATAGATAGATAGATAGATAGATAGATAGATAGATAGATAGCAGACAGACAGATAGTTCTAAAACCAGCACCATCACCCTTTTCCTGGACATCAAACTCAGAACTTCCCCGGACTTTAACCTTAGGTTTGATTGTGGTGCAAAGTTTTACAAGCAAGCATTTATTATAACATTTGGCTGCCATTCTGCCCATCTTTCCTCTTTTGCTTTTTGTTTCCAGCATTATTCCCATTTTCTCTGGTACAAGCTTTTAACTCTTAGGTAAATGAGCCAATAACAAAGCTTCCCCCACTTTATCCATACCACTTATAGTAGTAATATACTTTTATTTTCCATGCATCGCTAAAGGGCAGTTTGACTGCACAACTCCAGGCTCTTCATCTATCTCTCTTGTGTCCCGAGGCCAAGCATCATAGTACTGCCTCTGTTTGTTGGAGAGAAACCTGCATCACGCCAATGCCCGGGTCATCTGATGAGGGCTTGGTAGGTGGAGCTGCTTTGGTTCCTCTCCAGCTGCTCACAAAATCATCTCTTTGTCTTTTGTGCTCTTCACATTGAATTCTTTTCTGAGCTGGACTTTTACAAAAAATTATACTGTTTGTTCTACAGTATATCGCCTATATGTTGCCAGCCAGCTGTTTTTGTTTGGTTGTTTTTTTTTTTTAACTTTAAAGATTTCTCAGGTTCCATCTTCTCTTCTAAACGTACTGCCCTCTCTTTGAAACCCTGATAGGCCGAATGGAAAACTCACTAACTCTGGCCTGATTTTCATCTACACTCTTTTACTTTCCACATCCAAAGATGTCTGGATTTGCATTCTGTGAATTTTTTTTTTTAAATATAGTCATTAATTTACTGATTTTCTTTCTTTTATAATCAAATCTGTTTAGTTCAACGGCGAGTTCTTAAAATATGTATGATATTTTTGTCCTAAATTTACTTGAAGTTTTTCCAGTCAAAGCCTTGTTCCCTTCCAGTTTCCCATCCTTGTGTCTTTTATCATTTCATATGGCTTTGTCTGAGACCCAATGTTGGAAGAGGCTGTTTGTTCATTTCTTGGCTGCTCTGACTCAAAATAATCACACAAAAACTATATTATTTGCATATTGTTTGGCCAATAGCTTAAGCATATTTCTAGCTAGCTCTTATATTCTAAACTAGCCCATCTTCATTAATCTGTGCATCACCACGAGGTTGTGACCTACCCACAGTTTCAGTGGGCTCCAGTGGACATACTCTCTCTCTCTCTCTCTCTCTCTCTCTCTCT
>NW_026068153.1:70748-120120 GCF_014885135.2 Alexandromys fortis | reverse complement strand
TATATATTCTTCCAGCCTGGCTATATTCTATTAAGCTATTGGCCAAAAGCAGCTTCTTTATTTATCAATGGCAATAACACATTCATAGCATACTGATGATCACCCTTGTGATCATCCCCCTATTTGATGTTATTGAGAGTTTAACCTAGTTCTTTTCCTGTGTTTCAATGAAGGTCCCTTGAGTGTGCAGTCATTATCTGAACATGACCTCATCATTAACTTTTAAAAATTTTTTTAAATATTGCCAGCTTGATCAGATAAAGCTCTCTTCTAGAAAGAACCTGTTGTCCAGGTCACATCACTCCACTAAAGGATTTCAACTTAACTAAGGGGTCATTTGTTTACTGCTCCCATATTCTGCTAGCCCCAAGATTCAACTCCATATACCAATGTTTGGACAAAAACCTACTTTCTTTCCCATTTTAGCTTGGCATTTTCTTAAAACTTATCCCCTCTGATAATATCTATTATTTCTAGATTAATATAAAAGGTATTAATAATTATTTATCTAGAAGTAAGATACATTCAAAAGATTTGTAACTCTAGTATATCTGTCATATTTCCTAATATGTACATAATGGTACATATATATTTACTTTAAAAATAACTACATACTTAAGTTGGTGTGCAATATGCCAGTAAATTCAATCTTAAATTTGTCTCTATTGCATTTAACTACTGTTACTTTCCAAAAGATTTTGGATGACATCTGGGGCTTTACATGTCTCTTTAGAACTCCGGCTTAAGGAGATATTCAGGGAGACTTTATACTGAAAATCAGGTGGACTGCAGACTTTCAAGAGCAAGTCCCTCCTTGTCTCCAGTGTTTTAATATTAGATTTCAGACACAAAGTTTATTTAACTATCCCAGAAGTCTCTATTACAGTAGTGTATGTATTCGCAAGCTTGGTAAATTTGATGGACAAGAACACTTCTGGTCCTTGGTGAGATGAAGGGGTGCCAGTGATCTCAATCCCATCTCTATCTTCCTGGCTTTCTAGGAAGCCGGTGCCTCACAGCTTCCATCCAGATGTGCACACCTGAAAGGTTACGACAACTTTACTCACAGCATCAAAGGGTCACATTTCCAGTTTTGATACTGATGCCCGATAGCTTTCATGGACAAGCGTCTCTTCCTTCCTCTATACCTGTTATTTGGGCAATCTGTATGAAGCAAGTTGTTGTGTCTCTTGACACTAGTATGGAAGTTCAAATTATGTGAACCTCGCTCCACTTGTGGGAATTCTTCCTTTAACACAATCCCCTAGGCACAGTCAAAACATAAGTCATTCGCCCTTTCTTTTGTTCAAGTCAAATGGACCAGCTTAGGTCCCCGCCTTGCTCTGCTCAGAGTACTCAGAGATTCAGAGTATCTGTGAACACTGAATGCCCTATGTTCTGGATAACTGGATGGCATCACAAGCCACGGGAATGCAACCTCTTTGGGGGAAGAGGAGTCAGCTCCTTCCATCTGCTAAATGCTCACAAGGCGATCGACCTGTGAGTAGGACAGCCCAGATGACGGCCTCCATTACTTGCATAACCTCTGTTCTGAATTTATGCATATTAATTGGCTCTGTTGCCTATCAATAACTAAGCTATTCAGAAGCTTTGTGAAACTTAAGACACATTTGTGGAGTTTCACTGCTGCTCTCACACATTGAGCAAACCTGAAATTTCAGTGTTGACAACCAGGAGAGAGATGATGGACTGGGGAGTCACACTTAAAAAATCAATTCCGGGGACAGGTGACTCATCCTGAACCTGTGACTGCAACTCTCAATTCTAGCCTAGAAAGACAATCCCTATCTGAGTCCATTGGCTGCATCTCAGAGGCATTGACCCCATCAGATCAGAGGAACAACAGCTGAATGAATACCCACCACAGCACATGGACCACTGGGCACTAGTCCTTTAGTGAACCAGGCCCCTTGTGAGGTCCACACTCCTGTCTGCAGATCATTCTCAACCACTCCATCTGCCTCTGGATGAGAACAAACCTGCTCCTCAGAGGGAAGGAATGCCATGTACCTCACAACACAAACATTTATGAAAAGCATCCTTGAACATATAAGCATTCTCTTAAAAGATGAGAAGACATTATCATATTTAAAAACAGAAACTATCCAACAAAGACCTAATTTTGTGCATATCAAATGTTATGCCTTATCAACATGTCAGGGGTTAATTGATAGCTTACTGAAGCCAGCATACCTCCAGACAAGGACAGGATGGTCACTGGGACATCACTAATCATGATGATCCTGAAATAGTACTTTCTGGAGAAAAGCCATACATACCTCCACAGAGCAGACTATCTCTTAAAATTATACTTAATTTCACAAATTTAAAATAAACAAATATATAGGCATTATGGAAAACTAAAACAGAGACTTGTGATTTGAGCCACTTAGAAATCTGTTTTTTTTTTCTTCAAAAGTTGATAGAATAGCAAAGAGGACACCGATTGACATTTTACTTTAAAACATTTCTAGAACAACTTTAAACATCTCCTAGAGGAGAAAGCAAACCACTGTGACCTTAAGTGACATTAGAGGTCTAATCACAGTTATATTTGAATATCAGAGGTTCTCACAAAAATTAAGGAAGGAACCCCCAGGGGATTCACACTGACGACTAGAACTGTAGCTCTAAGTCCTCCATGGCCTTAGTGTTCATTGCCTCAACATGCTCCCGACTTTAAGCCATTTTGACTTAATTTTTTTACATATTGTAAAGAAGGCATCAAACTTTGTTCTATTGTATTTTTTTATTTTCAGATACCAATAATATTTGTTACAAAAGCTATTCTTCCTTCTCATTGAAACAGTTTTCCATTCTTGTCTCAACTCAACTGACCCTTAAAAACATAGTGACTTTTCCTAAATGTCTAATTCTGCCACGTTGATTACATACACGTCCAGCCTGTGTCTGTTTCAGTTTCACCATTGTTGCAGCTTTGTGATAAGTTTGGAAATTTCCAAGTGTGAGTTCTTATTCATTTATTTTATAAAGTTATAATGTGTTTTAGTTCCTTGAACCATAGCTAAGGGCTCCCCAAGCCTTAGCCACTTAGCTCCACTTGTTCCCATTCACCAAGTTCATGGTGCGTACCAGGTCTCGGGTCTCCAGACCCAAAGTACTGAGTCCACACATCTTCCTTCATCCCAGCTCCTGGTGCCAACAGGTAAGGGGACCCCAAGCCCTGACCCCAGCACAAACCCCAGGTCTACCAGCTGCAGCTGACAAATAAGTAAAGGGGTCCTTGGACATTGCTCCCCACCTATTTTTTTTTACTTTATTCTTTCAAAATTCTATGAGTCTATATTTTCTTTCGTAGGCTTTGTGTTGAGTCTACACCAGTTTTACAAATAACTGTTACTGTAAAGCTATTGTCTTATAATCATGAATATAGAATATTTTTCTTTTTCTAGGTTTCTTTTAATATTTCAGTAATGTAAATTTTCATAGTAGACATTTTGCAATTCTTCTGTTGGATTTATTTCTACGTATTTTATACATTTCTATACTATGATGAACAAAATTAGTTGCTCAATTTCACTTTTGGATCGTTCATTGGAAATATATAGCAAGAAAGTTATTTTGTGATATCATTATCTGATATCCTCTAACCCACCAGCTTGTTTATTACTTCCAATTGGATTACTAGTGGCTTGCTTGGGATTTTCTGATATATAAGGGCACCTACTTCATGACTTGGCTGCCGACAACTTTCTGTCTCCAACCCCCTTCCCTTTTGCCTCAGATATGCACAATATATTAAACCAAGAACAATTCCAGCCCTCTATCCCTAAAAGGGAAATTCAAACCATGGAAACCCCAGCCTACATACATGAAGCCTCAGAGCCAACCCACTCCTACTCGTCATAAAAGCCAAAGCTACTTGTCTCTTTCTCATTCAAACTAATCCCAGCTGGGGTGCATGACCTTCCCTCCACAGAAAGTCTTATGATGTGTTTCTATATTCTCTTGGTGCCAGGGATATCATTGGTCTGAGCTGAACCCCTACTCTGTGGGGCAACTACAAACAAGTTGCGGTATAGTGAGTGTGTAGGTTAGTTTTATGTTAACTTGACACAAGCTAGACTTACCTGGGAAGAGGGGTCTCAGTTGAGAAAATGCCTACATAATATTGCCTATAAGCAAGTCTGCAGTACTTTTTCTTGATGAATGGTTAGGGTGGGAAGGTCCAGCTCAGTGGGAGCCACGCTCTCCCTGGCCAGGTCATACTGACTTGTATAAGAAAGCAAGCCAAGCAAGCCATGGGAGAGCAAGTCAGTAAGCAGCATTCTGCCATGGCCTACAGTTCCTGCCTTCAGTTTCTGCCCTGACTTCCTTCAAAGAACTCCTTTTCAAGATGGAGTTTGGTAGTTATAATCTTGGCCTTCACATGTCTTAACCAGAGGAAGACTGGAGAGGGGGAATGGTAGGATATGATCGCCAGGCCCAGCAGAAATAGGACCAGGATTTGCTTAAAGAGTGGTGCCTACAGAGCTTCACCAACTTGGGGAGGCTTCACCTTAACAATGAATATAAGATATCCATTTACATAACAGAATTTCAGAAGTTAAAGGACCTAGAAAAGTGTCTGATTTATCTTCCTTTATAAGAATGACAGTTAATATTATCAATTTGACAAGCTAAAACAGTGGCTCTCAACCTGTGGGTCACAACCCATTTGGGGGGTCCCATATCAGATATTTCCATTAAAAATTCTTAACAGTATCAAAATTATAGTAACAAAATAGCAATGAAATAATCTTATGGCTGGGGGTCCCCACAATATGATGAGTTGTAGTAAGGGGTCACAACATAGGAAGGCTGAGAACCACTACTCTAGAATTGTCTAGGAGTCTTATATCTGGGTATTCCTGAAAGGGACTGGGGTGACTGAGCTGAGAAGGTCCACCAGGAATGTTGTGGCAACACCACATGGGCTAAGGTCCTGGATCCAATAAAAAGGAGAAAGCAAGATGATTACCAGTATTCTCATCTTTTTGCTTCCTGTTTGAAGAGGCAGTGAGAACAGCCGCCTTGACTTCCCCACCATGATGGAAACCTAGGACTATATAACCTGCTGTTCCCTAAGCTGCTCTTGTTATACACTCTGTTGTAAAAACAAGTGAAATAACTAAGGCTTCTGGCCACAGAGCACTTTCACAGCAACCTGAAAGGTAGCTAGCACAGAGCCTGTCTGGTCTTCCGCTGTGTGCTCTTCCACTATTTTATCTTGGTTAACAGGTAAAATTAGCGATCTCTCTGATTAATTAGCAGCCAAAGAATGCTAGTCATTGTGGCTCAGTTTTCTGTTACATGACAGGAAAGGGGAGTACTTCAACTCTTTGAAAAATAAACGCCATGGGCATGCCCCTAAAACTTGTAAGCGTCAAGAGATGTAGACACTGAGCTATTTTGGCAGCCGGGGTGGCACCTGCTGAGTCGGATCTGAGCTCAGAGCTCTCCCTTAGATACCTGCTTAGCTGAGGTCATCCAGGATGAACACCGCCATCCCCACTCACCTGTGCTTTAAATATCACTCACTATAGCTTACACGTCAGCTTTGTGCGAGCAGCGACACGCGACACACGTGGTAAGGCTACCACAAGACCACAGGGGGTCATCCCAGTAACCAAGGCTCATGGAATCCTGCCTTGGGTGCAGACAGCATCATCTGTTGCCAGTCACACTTCTACTCCCCTGTCTTCCCATGCAGCCGTCCTACAAAGTCTCTCGGTGCCCACTAAGCAGGAACAAATGCTGCAGGCTTTTACCTATCACAATCCAGGAGGAATCAGATTCATTTTGAGTTTAAAACAAAGAAGACGGCAAGGCTTTGAAGAGATTTTTGAATCCCAGAGTAGAATTAAGTTTATGTGTGACACTGGGTACTTTTGCCTTTAGAAGCCTCAGCTCCTTCATTTGAAAGTGAGGCTGTTAGTTACACCTGAGCCTTGGGGAAGAAAGAAATTGCTATTAGTGTTAGGAACAGTGTCCATATTCTGATTTCTATTTTTCTCTGGTAAAATTTATCAAATTTCTCTGGGGAAATGGCTGCCTCCAGACCTACAATAAGAAAAGTAGAAGATAAGTCTAGAGAAGAAATAATGAATGGCATTGTAATAAAAAAAAATACATGAAAAAAGAGAAAAAAAAGACCATACAGAGTCAATGGGAAAGGTCTCCCAATGAACAAATGTCTGATTAAATAAAAAATGATAGAAATAGATTTAAACTCATCAACTAAAATCAGAATGCATGAGATCACGGTGCTATCAACAAGTACTTAAGTTAATAAGAGAGCACATAAAATTTTTACTATAGTAAATTTTTAACTAAAGGTAGAATAAATGATGGAAGTGAAAAAATTACCACCTAGCGGGCACCACAGCAATTGTTACAGGCAAGTTCCAGTGAATTCTAAAACTGATAAAAAAGAAAATGTAAAATAAGATATTCACAAAACCGCAAAGTATCTACCACACACACACACACACACACACACACACACACACACACACAAAGTGGAAATAGCAACTTTTCAGGAACCTCTAGATAAGTTAGTATCCCTAGTAATTAGACAAACCAATACCACATACCTCCTGAAACGGTATATACAGTAAGCAACACAGTATTGTTACCATCACCTTAATCTACCCATGAAGAAACATAAGAATGCAATTCAAGGGGCGGGATAGTTCATAAAATAACTGATCACTACTCTAAGAATGTCAAAGTCTTAAAGACAAAGAAAGAATATGGAACTGTTCTAGATGAAAAGACATGATAAAGGAACTAGGGCAGTTTAATTCAAAAAAGAATACCAGTGTGATCAACGGAGGAATTTCAGATCTTACATGATGTAATATCATTGTATCAAGTTTGATATGTGAAGAATATTAGTGTGATAAAGGGAGGAATTTTGTGATCTCACATGATATAATATTATGCACCATGTTTGATGTGTATTTGAACAAGATGATAACATCTGGGTAAACTGGGAGGAAGATATACTGGACTGATTTGTAATTGTATATCAGTACTTTTAGGTGAATTCAAAGTGAAATGTTTAAAACAAAAGTAGAGAGTTTGGCACTTTGAACACACATGCAAAAACTTAAAGGTTCTGTCCACTGGTGAATGAATGAATAAGAGGTAGCATATCCATGCAATCAACTCCTCATCTCTAAAAAGAACTGGAATAGTCACCCATACACTGTAATACGAATGGATGCTGAAAATGACATGCTGAGAAAAAAGATGCTGGTCATCAAAGACTACAAGAGATGATGCTATTTATAGGAGCTATTCAGAATAGGCAATGGGGGATATGAGCAATTGATACTTTGTGAATTGAGGCACATGAAGAGACTCATGGAAATGGGCTTTCTTTGAGGGTATGGTGACAAAAATATTCAAAGATGAGAATATGCTGACAGCTTTACAACTCTGCAAACATTTTTGCTTTCAATGAGGGAATGTTCTTGGACATGGATTACTTCTCAACAAACCTAGCTACCGAGACAAAGAGAAGAATGACACTGTCGGTGTATAGCTGATAGCATCCTCATGTGGTCCATGATAATGATGAGGACATGATGCTTCTTTCTAATGCCAATGCTGTTTCATATTCTACCCAGTACAGCACATGACTTTTTAGCACCTACTTCAAAGTCTTCTAACAGGATGCAAGTAGGGAGGGACTGAATTATTAGCTCTTTTCTCTTTTACCCATTGGAGAACCAACTTTCCTGTTCCCTAACTGAGGAAAGACCGAGAGTCAAAGGTGGGCCATTTTTGCTATAGGATCTGATGAAGAAAGGAGAACAGGACAGATTGGACCCAGGGATGAGAGATCAATTTTCCTATTACAGCTCTTACATTTTTGTTGCTTTTTCATCTATTTAACACATTACCGATGTCACTATTATTATTAATTTTGCTTTGCAAAGATTTGCATTACTAACACACATCGTTGTTCAGCCCTAAGCATATAAAATATGACATGTTCCAGGTGTGAAGGGCAAATATCTGATCACCTGGCAAAAGCTGAGAATTATTAGAGCCGAGGACAACTGAAGGCAAACTCTAAAAGGCCCCATGTGTCAGGCAGGGGATTTTGCCACATTCACAGCAGGCACCTGGACCTGGTCCGTGTTCTGTCTTTTGACTCTTGAGGTTTGCTCTGTCGTCAAGTTGGCTTTTCAACTGAACTGAAAACTGAAGCTGAAGAAACCCCACCTCCATGTAGATGATGGCTGAGTCCCAGAGGGCCAAGAGCTGCCATTCACACGAGGAGCCTCTGAACGGCATACTTGGCTAGGACATAAGGGAGGCCTTTGAGGTCTGCCATGCTGTTCGCTACCACAAGTTCTTGATTATTGTGAACAAAGCAAAGCCAAGTACAACAATGCTAAAGACTGAACCTGGGCAGAGTTAGTGCTGGAGTATCACAACCCAAGTTCAAAACAATGGTTCCAATTGCAGGACCATCAAGTAGCTTTTAGAAAATGCATAAACCCATGCAGTTCCCTGTAGGGAGAGATGTTTTGGAAGAGGAAGGAAAGGGGAGGAGGCCAAAAAAAATGTTGCTCTCCAAAGCTGCATTCTTAAATAATTTGTTCCGAATACCCTCCAGTCATACATGTGAGAAATGACATTGGAGGGCAAAGGGCTACAGTTCAGAGATAAAACAAGTTGAAGGCATTTAAAAGACTTGCCAAGGAAAAGTGCTCATCTGATAAAAATTTAGGCAGGAAGGATGCCAAAAACCAGGAGAGACATGACTGAGAGATGTGATGAGGTGATTGCTGCTCCAGCTGTCAGAGTTGTCAGTGGTGTCAAGATACCAGGTTCTAACTCAAATGCAATGTCAGCCCAAGAGTTGCCTCTACTTCCCTGCATGGTTCTTATTAGGAAAGCACGAAAACCCAATTCCAAGTACAGATATCCTATTTGGGACGAGTTCAAGATGGAAGCATGTTAGTTTATTTGACTCCTCTACATGTACAGACAACGTAAAAAGGAAATAATGTAGATGAACACATTCTATTGCTGTACCGCTTGGATCAGCAGTGCCTACACTGGGCTTAGGACTGTGTGTATATTGGAAAATGTGGCACAGGGAGACAGGAATTAATAAGAAGGGGTGAACTTTTCATATTAGTTTTGAAGGAACTCGCGTGGACACAATGGCATAAAATGGAGATCAGCTTCTTCTCCTTCATATTTTGCAATAGAAAGCTAAGACGGTTGGTATTCAATGTGTCGTGAATATTGGTCTTATAGTACACAGGTATACTTGTGAGCCACAATTTCTTCATTCTACTTGCTTAAACATTATGGAAAACATAAAAGTAGAAGGTTAAATGATGTTTTAAAGGTGAAAAAAAAAAAAAAACAATGCAAGAACCACAAAAGCACATTTCCCTGTTAAGCGGATGTCACAGAAGCAGGGGATGGAAAAGACCAACATAATTCTCATTAAATGCTCATTTATTTTCTTTCAAATAGTAAATATCATATTAACTTGATCATAAAAAATCCATTCTATGTTCTTGATCCCAGAAAGCCCCACAACATCCCAACACTAGCTCCAATTCAACAACAGTGTGGACACATTCTTGGGACATTAGGAAAGCACACTATTGCCATACGGATGCCTTTCTGCCTCTATGGACCCCTCCCATCCAGTGTGCTCTCCCTTCCATATTTAGCCGAGCGCCACTGTACATTCAGCTAACTTAAACAAAAACTTGGCTTCTTTCACACATGCAGATACTTCTGGGTCTGGCAAATGTTTAGATATCAAAGGCAATAAGTAAGCATCAGGGCCAGAGGATTTGGAAAATTCTTCTGGGTTCTTTGCGGTGATGGCTTGTTCTATGTGTCGTCTGCTTACAAGTATATAGTGGAGCTTGGAATGGAACAGTCAAACAAGTTTCAGAAAGACACTGAGTCAAATAGACTCAGATTTACTCGTATCCCACATGGGATGATTAAAACATGGGACAAAATGCATATAAAGCCTTTAGATAGCAAGAGTAGGGATGTGGATATGTGACACCCGGCCTGGACCTAGGCCACTGCTCAGGGGCCAGAATCTCTTCGAGTTGGTAATTTGTAAAGATAAGACTACTGAAAATAAGAGTGGTACCAAACATGCTCCAGAAAGTTCCTGAGAGTTCAGAGGAATAACTAGGACCTATCTGTGAAGCAACTACAGGAGTTTTCTGAAAGGAACCCATTAGAAGAACCCAAGGCAAACATTCCCCAGATACCTCACACAGAAAACAATCGTTATATTCTCACAGAGTGGGAAGCCTAATCAATTATGAGACATTCAGTAGCTTACGTTGGAAGGTACTGGCCAGCAAGGTGGCAAAATCAGCTGTAGATTAAAGCAATTTCTGGCCCAACTAAGGACTCTTCAAAAGCAATAAAACAAGGGAGAAAGAAAGAAAAAATGTATACACTGAAAAAAAATAAGGCAAGCTGTCTCTTTCAGCAAACCGCATGGCTACCTATCCAGAAAACCGCACTTCCTCTTGGGTTCTCAAAGAACTTACAAAAGAATGCCAGGATGAGCAAGTGACTGCAGAGATGCGGCAGCACAGAGTACCATGTAAAAGTCACCTGTGTTCTCTATATAGTCTGAAATTAATGTAGTACCATTTACATTACCTCAAAAAGTCTGAAATACCTGCATATAAAGAAGTCTGAAAACAAGTATTGTACAATTAAAATTAGAAAATCATGTTTAAAGTCAATAAAGAACTGAGTACCTGACGAGGCATGGCATGCGCACGGAGAAGTCTCAATATACTAAAAATGCCAGTTATTTTAAAACTGATACATGAGTAAATAGTCATCAAAATCTGAAAAAGCTGGAGGGCTAGAGATGAGGCTTAGTGGTTAAAGAGCTGAGTTTCAATTCCCAGCAGGCATGTGAAAAGCCAAGCGTGGCAATCCACATCCGTATCCCGGTGGTGGGGGTGAGAGGATGGAGACAGGTGGGTCCCACAGACCCTGCTGCACAGTCAGGCTGAGGTGAATAACCAAGGGGAAGGTAACTGAGGTCATATTCTGACCTCTACCTGTTCATGGTCTGGTGAACATACCTACAAACCCACATGCAAAGACATATCAGTTTCTTTACAGACAAAGTTATTTTGGAAATTAGATGTGAGAGAAATAAATAGTTCAAGAATGAATGTGTCACCCGAATTATACATATTTCAGAATATGTATTTTAATGAAAAACTTAGCTAGGTAAACAACAAGGCGGTCCACTCTACCACTATTCAATATACTTCTAGAAATTCCAGCCATTATAATAAGGCAATAAAAAGAAATAAAGGATAATCACATTTAAAAGGTGGCTCTGCTTGTTTGCAGATGGCACAATTAGCTATCTCAGGAAATAGTGGAATACAGAAAAATAAAAGCTACTAGAACTGAAAAGTAAGTTTACTGAAGCATCAAAACATAAAATTAATAATTAAAAAACTAACAGTGCTATACACAAAATTAGACATTAAAATGAAGCGAATACATACATGAAGTAATATTAGCTAAAGATTTGCTGTTATGTTTTTTTTGTGTGTAGTGCATGTTTATATACTTTGTGTGTATGTATACATGTATGTATGTATACATGCTTTCATTTGCATACCCATATGTGGAGGTCAGAGGTCAATAGCAGGTCTTCCTCGGTTGCTCTTCGCCTTATATGTTGAATACATATATATATATATATATACATATATATATGAAAAATAAACTGAAAACTGTGAAACATTGCTTCTAGAACCAGAATCTGAAGAAATAGAATGTATTCATGAAAGATTCAGCAATATTACTATTTACTTGCCACCAAAATAGATTTATAGACAATGTAATACCAATAAAATTGATACAATCAAATTTTCACCAAAGATAATTTTTAAAAGGTTGGAAAACCAATTCTTAAGTTTATTTAGAAACAAAAAGAATCTAAAACAATAAAATCATTTGGAAAAAGTTAAACACCTTTGAAACACAGACACACACATATAATATAAACTCACAGAAATTAAGCCTGTATAGTAATAATTCCTAGATTTAACTCAAAGAAAACAAACATAAAGTTCATATATATATGAACCACCTGCAAGAGGCAAGACGGAATTTGGACTATAATGGGTTGGACTTAAAGAAAATCAATACAATCCAGAGGACACTAGTAAGAACCATAGTCTTGTACACAATTTTTAAAATAATACTTCTGCTCCAAACAATATGGAATAATGTTACTTTGCAGTAATTGTTTCATATCTCCACCCGAAATCCTGAAACAAAATACATAACATAACATCTACCAAGGATGATGAAAGGTCACAGCAACATTGGAGGAGGAGAAGTCACAGGACAACTCAGGGATGAACCGTCTGTCGTGATGTGTGTGGTGTGTGTGTGTGTGTGTGATTGTTTTTCCTATGCTTGCCTTTTATGTACTCCCAGAGGGAAAAACTCTTTATGGAAGAAACAAGGATGAGAACAGAGGACTTTTCAGCAGAAACTATGAAAGCACCAAGACAGTGGAAAAAAAATATAGTGCAGTTATCCCTCCACAGTAAGGAAAATAATATTCTCTCAGATCTAAGATAACTCATAATTACCAGTAAATCTATTCTGAAAGAACTATTCTTTGAGGAAAATGAAATCGTCTGTGCCAAATATTTAGAAATAATGGAAAAAGAAGAGTCTGAGAGGAGGAATAATGGTAAAATAAATTGTTTTGTTTCTGTACTTCATTGATCTAAAGCATGATTTCCTGGTTAGATTAATACTAGTGTTATATTGGTTGAATAAACTGAAAATTTGAGAGTTTGATAAATGATCTTTAAAGTTTGTAGTAGAAAAAGACAGCTAGCAATTCCTATCAAAACAGGGAAGACAATAAGGAGGAGGAGAAAGGAAGGATTTCAATATTTTGGCTTCTCTGTGTGTGTGTGTGTGTGTGTGTGTGTGTGTGTGTGTGTGTGTGCGCGCGCGTGCATGCACACGTGCATGTGAGTGTGTGTGCATGTAAATGAACATGTTGAGAAAGAGAGAGACAGTGACAGAGAAACACACACACACAGAGACAGACAGACAAAGACAGAGACAGAAACCCAAACAGCAACCACTGTAAAAACTTCTTAAACAACATTTAAAGGCCTCTTCACTAAGCAAGCAATAATCAGCTATTTTAAAACTAATAATCACTACTTATTTAAAAAAAAACATTAAAAGAAAAGTCACGTGACAACAGAGACCATTCAAACAGCCTGGAGACGCTCAACTTCAGTCACCAGCTAAGATACAAAGCAGAAGTCCTATGAACCAAAATCCAAGGTTTGGTAGCCTAAACTAACCTTACAAAGAAGTAAGCTCAATATTAATAACTAAATAACTAAATAAATGAAATACTCACCATTATTTCTATTACACAAAGAAAGTTAAATATTTAAAATAAACAATGAACACTTGAAGCCCATCCCTAAGGCCTTTGATTGGGCAGTGAAACTGTTTACCACAATTTTCTTCCCCCGCCCTGCCCCCAGTGTTTGTGGACAGGTGACTTTTATGAGGCACTATGGTCAGGGAAGTTTTCTGGTTGCAAGGACATAAAAGTTTGCCTTATAAACAGTATAACTCCTAAGCAGCGAGAGATTTATGTCTCTCTAAAGAAGGCCTTTTAAAAGCCAGCCTTTATCTCTGTCAAAAATGTGCTGAGTTCATTCACCACAGAATCCAAGCCAAGAAAAGGCCATTTGAGGCCTTTTGCTGAGGCCTAAGAGAGACAGAGTCCCCAAGCCAAAGCAGAAAAGGGAGGAGCACTGTCAACACAGGCCCGACGCACGCTGTAGAGGTTTGGATTTTGTTGTTGTTGTTGCCTAGGTCTCTCTTTCAACTTTTCGAGTCGAATAAAATGAGCATCTACAAGCCAAACTTTCTTGTCTTAATATGCACTTCCTAGAGCTGTAGAAAGAAGGGAGAGCAAGAGGTCTTTGCAACGGCTCATCTTCACTTCCTCAGGAATCCATCCCAACCTGTGAGCACTTAGCTACAACCAAGTATCACTCCATTTTAAATTGTTCTGCTTGTAGAAATCAGAACATCTCTAACTTCTTACATGCTTTATTATCAAGCCCACACCTGCGTTTCCAGCACTGAGTTACTGCCTCAGAGATGGAACCTCTTACTCCTCAAATCATGTGTGTTGGGGAGTTTTATGTATTTGATACAAGTTAAAGTCATTTAGGAAGAAGGACTCTCAATTGAGAAAATGCGTCTGTGAGACTGGCCTAAGTCAAGTCTGTGTGCACTTTCTTGATTGATTGATCTGCCAGGGCCCAGTCGATGTGGGTAGTGCTACCCTAGGTATGGAAGAAAGCATACTGAACAAGCTATGAAGAGCAATCCAGTAAGCAGCATTCCTCGATGGTCCTCTGCTTTCAGATTTCTGCCTTCAGTTTCTAGTCTGACTTCCCTCACTGATGGAGGGAACCTGAAAGTTGTAATGGTAAATAAACCTTTCCCTTCCCAAGGGTCATGGTGTTTTCTCACAGCAATAGAAACTCCAATTAAGACAACATATGACTGTCTATAATCTGATCTTATAAGTTATCAAGTAATTATTTTTCCCTGGGCTCTATGTAGAATTGAACCCATGCAAACCAAACTGCTCAGCCAAAAGAACAAAGTTACATTGAGTTCAAGAGTATCTAAAGGCATACACACACACACACACACATACACACACACATATGCAAGGTTTTCACAGACTGTCTAAGCCCATGTAGTATGTTCCCATTGAAGAAGGACTCTCACTCCATTGAATTGGTTGTTTTATATCATCCAAATGAAACAGACCGTAGACAAAATGTTTCTTGGAAAGACTAATAAATTCACTTTACCCTTTATATTAAATCCTGCATAATGTCACACATCAATGGTGTGGACACAGGGAAGGTAACACACCCATGTAAATCTTGGGCTCTTAAAGTGTGTGAAATGGCACAGTAGTGATTTCAGCTTTCTTCAGCTCTAATATTCCATAATTTAGAAGTAATTAAAATTTCTATTTCCTGTCAGTACTTTTGTCAGATGTAGAATATTAAATGATCAGGCTAGTGCAATATGGTAATATCACTTGATTAGCATGAAGGGGCATCAATAACAGAGAGAGGCACTTCCCCATCCCTTCTTCTTGAAAGGCCTATCTACATTTTAACAGAAAGGTTGAGGGAGAAGTCAAGGAGTTGGCACACCATTATCTCCTAATTTCTCAGATTATTTTCTCATCAGTAAAGCAGAGATATTTCCAATCAACCTGAATGATCGATGGGAAACTAGACGAAACAATGCAGATACCAAGCCTAGACTTCCCCCACTCATCAGCCTCTTCGGATCGTAATTGCTTCGCCACAGCCCTCCTGAGTTGGCAATTTCTTAACGAGTCCCTTAATAACCAGAAGTAAAATAAGTTAGAGCAATAATCACCTAAATTTCAGGAGACCAATTAATGGAAGAGAAGCCGAGGCAAGGCATTTAAGGTTTCCAGAGGGTATACTATCAGTCTAAAGAAACACAATGAAGGTAAAAATCCCTAGTTACCATAGGCTCTGCATCCTCTTCTGTTAGGGTCACAAAATAAAACAAAACAGCTCTTGCTGAGGGACACAAGCTATTCTGAGTTCTGTGGGTTAGGCAGTAGTGGGGCAGGAAACAGTTCAGCACTACCTAGCTCCTCGGCTTCTTCAGCAGAGCAGCTGGAACAAGGCCATTCTCCTTTGTGCAGGGCTGTGCTGTGTACCATAGAGTATTAAAGGACTCCCAGCTCCTCCCCGCAGTCCATGAGATTGTCTAACACCTTTTAGAGTGTGGTGTGAAATAAAGACTCGAGGTTCCTTGATAAAAAACGGGAATAAAAACCTGAGTGGCAACAATAGCTAATCAATCCTCCCTTGGACCTTCTGATGTCACCCCAGACACTGAAAAATTCCCTCTCCCCTACTGAACACTACCAGGGCTTTCCCTTAAGAGCATGATAGTCCAAGGAAATTGAGGACCAGAAATAAGAAGACTGTCCAAACCCATTGCCAAGAAAAGGCAAATGCAGCAGTTCTTTTATATTTTCTGGCTCCACTTCAGATTTTAGTTTTTAAATGAAAGCATTATTGAGACACAGTAAACAGAGAAATTTTAGTACAGTAAGAATATTTGACCCTTCTGCTGTCTGTGGGCATTTCTCCTGGATCTTTTCGGCTTTGTTTTCCAGGTTCCTCCCCATTGTAGGCAATATCAGTACGTCACTATCTGTTGATTCCCTATTGAATACATATTCCACATTCTATTTATCCTTTTATTGCCAGTTACACGTTCAAATTCTTTCTACTTTGGGGCTCGTGTGAACAATGCAGGAGTTTCGTTTGTGTGTGGACATGTTTTGTGTTCTTCAAGGGATGCACTAAGTGTGGAATTGCTCAGTTATATGCATATTTAGGGACGCAGAGTTGACAGGATCTTTGTCCAAATGACCTCACCACTTTAGAGTTCCAACAACAGTGGACACTGGCTGCAGATCCCGCCACTGTCTCACTGTGTTTGCCTTTTTGTCACAGCTACCCTACTGGAGCTGAAGTGGGAATAGCCCTAGTTTTGATTTGCATTCCCCTGAAAGCTGAAGGTGTTGAGCATGTGGTGAGGTTTATTGACCATTTGTGGGTCTTCTATGGAAAAACACCTATTCAAATCCTTAGCCCATTTTGAGAATGGGATAATTGCCCTTTTATTATTGATTTATGTGTTACTTATACACATTACTTTATTACATAGTCACAAAATTTTTTTGGTTCTATGAGTTGTCTTTTCATATTATTGATGGTATTCTTAGAATTCATTCCTTCTTCACTGTCTACAAAATTATGCAGTACCCAAATTTATACCTGTTATTACTATGTTTTCACTCTTTATTTCTCAGAAAGTTAATACTATATCCTTTTAATCCAGTTAAAGACAGGTTAATTTCATAGCCTAATTCTATCTTAGAAAATATTTCATGTGAATTGAAAATGTTGAGTAGAAAGTGAGAAGCCTATTAGGTAAAGCCTTTTATTTTTTTGCTGATATTCTGCCCACTTGCCCGTCATAATGGAAATTAAGGTATCGAAATTTCCTTCTGCTTTATCTATTTATTCTCCATGTTTTGAAGGGCTCTTATAGTTATATGTATTTATGACTTTAACTGTTACATATTCTTCATAGACTGAGACACTTATTAATGAAAATAGCCATTTTATCTCTAATAAATTATTTTGTTTGCTTTATATTTGGGCTTTGGGGGTTGGCAAGATGTGGAGTGACTCAAGTCTAATGACTTGAGCTTGATCCCTGAGATTCATATAGAAGAACTCCCACCAGCTGTTCTCAGACATGCATACCCTCCCCAAATAAATAAATGAATAAATAAAGATATAGTTAAAAATCTAGAGCCCAGAGTGATAGCATGTCTTTCAAGAAATCTCTTCTGATACAGACTCCAAGTTTAATTCCAAGAGTTCATGTCAGTCATCTCAAAACCACAGGTAGCTCTGAGGGATGTCAGCACAGTGACCTGGACCCACATTCACACACACTTAGACGCACACTTGGATCTTGGTTTTGTTTCTAAGTTTTCTAAAATTATTCAAATATATATGAGTGTATACATATGTAATTGAATATATGTTTTATACACATGCACACACAATTACTAGGGATTGAACCTAGGTCCTTGTAAATGCTAGACAAACACTCTATGATTAAACTACATCTTCAGCCTATATTTTACTATTTTAAAATCCAAGACAGTGTCTTAAAAAAATGACCAAGCTGACCTGAAGCCCCTCTTATTACTCAGGCATACTGTAAACTTTATTTTTTTATTTATTTATTAAAGATTTCTGTCTCTTCCCCACCACCGTCTCCCATTTCCCTCCCCCTTCCCCAATCAAGTCCCCCTCCCTCATCAGCCCAAAGAGCAATCAGGGTTCCCTGCCCTGTGGGAAGTTCAAAGATGCTCACCTTACTGTAATCTTTAGATCCTCTGTTTGAGTCTTTATCTTAGCTGGGCTTACGAGTTTAGCTTTTGATCTAATCTGATAGTCTCTGCCTGCTGGTTGGATTTCTTGTCCATTCATAGTTAATGGTTTTTATGAGGTAATAAAATTTGTCTCTGCCATGTCATTGTTTGCTTTCTAAGCCCTGCTTATTCTTTTTCTTATTCTTTCTGTGTTTATTTCTTTTTTAAGTGCCTATTTTATGTTTTCTAATCTAACATTGTAATTCTTTATAATAAAATTCTGACTTTAACATCTTGAGCTTTCGTTACTGATTAACTTTTTACTCCAGCAAATTTATTACTAACAAGTATACAAGCATTGAAAACAACCATACCTCCATACCTCCATCCCACCTTCCCCCTTGTGTATGTTTGGACACACACACACACACACACACACACACACAGAGAGAGAGAGAGAGAGAGAGAGAGAGAGAGAGAGACAGAGAGACAGAGACAGAGAGAGACAGAGAGAGAGACAGAGAGAGAGAGAGAGAGAGAGAGAGAGAGATTATCCAAATATATCTGTACTGGAGAAAAGAGGTGATCTAGTATGTATTCACCTTCCTTTCTGCCATTTTTGACCCTCCATTTGTTTCCAGAAGCCTTCACTACCATCTGGCATGAGTTTTTATTCCAATATGGTTTTATTGCCAGCCATCTCCATTGAACTATTATTGTCAAATATATTACAGAATCCAATGTTACAATTGCACCATACTGCCTTATGTAATCATTTCTTGTGTAGAGTTAATCATTTTATGCTGAAATATATGTCCAAATATTATTTTAGCCATTTTTAAATAAGCAACTCAGTGAAGCATGGTTGCCACATTGTGCAGTTCCCACTACCAGACATCCTCTGATTTTGTCATCAGCCCAAACAGAAACTCCATGGCCCGTAAGCTATTCCTCCCAACAGTCACTAACAACCTCTGTTCTACATTTTGACTCTAAGAACCTGCTTATTACAGATACTTCAATGAACTGAATTGTATAAATTTGTTTTTCATTTATAGTAATAGATATATGTTATAATATGTATTTATATATCATTTTATTTTATGACTGAATAAGATACAAATAAACATTATGTGTGTATATGAATTGAGTATATATATGTGTGTGTGTGTGTGTGTGTGTGTGTGTGTGTGTGTGTGTGTGTATAGATAGATAGATAGCCACAAACTGTAAGGGAAGGGATATGTATGTATATGCAGACACAATCACAGAAGCAAACACATTTCTATATTATCACTCCTGTATTTTGATTCTATTTATCAGTTGATGGATGTGTGAATTGGTACTGCCTTTTGCTGTTGTGCATAAGGCTGCTAAGAGCAGTGGTACAGAAATAAATGTTATTTTGAATCTTTATATTAAATTCTTTTGATCTGTACCTAAAAGTAGAATTCACTGAAATGTGAGATAATTTTAATTTGTCTACAATTGCTTTTTAGATGAATGAGAAGAGGTGACATGAGCATTATATTCTCTTCTATTGCTATATAATACATTCAATGGTGCTCTGTGTTTGTTTGTGTCTGTTGTTTTGAATTCATGTCTAGAATCTTTGTGGCATCCATCTCAAGCCATTTCTCTTACTATTTCTTGGAAGGCAAGGTTATGGGCTGTGAAACTTCCTGTTTCTGTTTACCTAAAATATCTTCACCTCACCTTCATATCTCTAGGATAGTTTTGCTGGATATAAAATCATTGAAAGTGATTCACTTGCAATGATTTGAGCATGCCATCCAATTGTTTTTTGCCCCCCATTGTTTCTGCACAGTGGAAGAGGGATGCAGAGTTCTCAAAATTCCAGAGCTACTTCTTGCAGTAATGAAGGTGTTTTAAAGATAGATTCTGAAGACAGCTGAACAACATTGTGTTTGTCATTAATGTTACTTAGTTGCTCATGGGAAGCAGTCCTTTTGAGTCTTTAGGTTTGTAATGAGAACAGGAGAGTTTTTTACTGTTTATCTAGCATGCTCTGTACTGTTCTGTGGTGAACGAGAATTCAATTATTTGTTTCCTCTTAATTGCTTAGTGTCAAAACCTCCCTTCCACATAATAGTGCTAATCCTGAGGGTCCCCATAATTTTCCAAAGAAAAAGATTATTTGGGGGGAATTTAGAACTTTCTGTTCTTGTGTACTTTTCCACATGCCTCTCCTAGATTGAATCTTTCATCCAAAAATCAACTGGGGACAAAACAGATGGGGCCTCACTAGTTTTAAGTGATGCTTACACACCAGGAATGGAAGCTTCATCTGGAGTGATGCTTACACACCTGGAGTGGTGTAGAAGGAGCAGCAGGCTGCTTCCTGTATCCCAGCTCCTGGCTCCCGGCTAGCTTTACCCAAAATAATTACATGGAAACTGTATTCTTTTAAATACTGCTTGGCCCATTAGCTCTAGCCTCTTACTGGCTAACTCTCACATCTTGATTAACCCATTTCTATTAATGAGTGTAGCACCAGGAGGTGATGGCTTACCAGAAAGAATCTTAACCTGCGTCCATCTTGGAGAGGAGACCTATAGCGTCTGCCTCACTTCCCTTCTTCCCAGCATTCTGTTCTGTTTACTCCGCCTACCTAATTTTCTGTCCTGTCAAAGGGCCAAGGCAGTTTCTTTATTAACCAATGAAAGTAACATGTTGACAGATGACCCTCCTCCATCAGAGTGGGAGTTTCATCTGGAGTGATGCTTACACACAGGAGTGGGAGTTTCATCTGGAGTAATGCTTACACACAGGGGTGGGAGTTTGATAGAAAAAAGGAGCCCAACCTCTTGGCTGTTTTTACCAGGAGCTGACCCTCTGCAGTTCAGGTGTGGGGAGCATAAAGAACACTGGCAGCTTGTCTTCTGGATAAGATACTGGATCCCTTCATTGGGAGCCAAAGACAGAGGGACCCTCATCTTCTTAACCATACCTATCCCTTGCAGAGTTTTGTTAACTGAGATGGGTGGAAAGAAGGGAGAGGGCCAGTGTTCAGGTATCACACAATCTTATTGCTCCTTCTGAGTTTTGGTCAATCTGCTTATATAATGCTTTCTCCACTTTCTATTTCCCCAAGACCAGGGTATGTGGGTTTTCATTCTGAATCTTGACTAGGGACACTTCTTTTACTAGGAAGGTCAGAGAGTTCTTCACACTGTCATGATGGAAGATAATCTCTCCATGAGCCCCCTCTCCTCCATGCAATGTTCTGATGCCTTGTGGGAGAAGATGGAATATATTCTGGGGACTCTTGAAGTATCTTTAGGATACAGTTCAGAATCAAGCAACACTCTGTGTTCTTTTGTGTTACGTAAGAAGTTTAATTTTCAAATCCCTATATTTTTTCCCAAACACATGCCTTACTTAAAGGATAGCTGTTGTCAGTGGTATATACCTGAAGATGATTAAAAAGTAGTAAAAGAAACTAAACTGCCTAATTACCAACTCCCTGCTGAACCATCCCTCGTGTGAAATAAATGTTTTCTTGGCCTGTGTGCAGTTCACGGCTTTCTCTATGATTAAGCAGAAAGGCCTCACTCTGCCCTGCTTAAAAGCATACAATAGCTTAAATAAAACAGAAATCTCCTCCAATCCTCCTCCTAAAGGGTCAGCAATTATTAATGAAATGCAAGCCTCCCAACTTGCCAGCCAGAGATTAAAAGACATTTGCTCTGGAACAATCTCCCTCTCTCAAATAAAAGAGACGAAGAAGGAAATTAAATTTCCGAAGAAATAAATTTTGACTGAAGTGAGAAATCACGCTTAGAAGCTAATTTAAGGCAGATGAAATTAATTTGGGTGACATTTATTCTATTTAGCAAAAAATAGTGACAAAACATATAGTCGCTCTGCGAGCCAGAGATAAGAGGCAAGTAATTTAAAGCTGGGCATAGCTGCCGTCTCCAGCGATGTAATCCTTCTGCTACATGTCCCTTGTGACCTATCATTAAAGGGTTAAAGTAAAACTGACAATTATTATTAGCCAGTAATTGGATTTTGGAGATTCAGTATAAAGTTAGGATAATTTAAATGACTGTTGACATTGGAAAGATTATGTAAACGCTCTGAATCAGCTGAATTTATCAATTTATTTAGTCTTATAAAATGGAGTACACATACCCAGCACCAGAAAGCCTGCATGAGAGAGAGAGGTAGTGGTTTTCTCAGAATCACCCTCAGGGAGCCAGCAGACGCGTGGACTCAGATTTCCTGAAGGAAAACACCCATGCTCACGTGCCAAGTGTCTGTCAAGGAGGGGGCTTCCAGCGGCCAGCTAGGAAGGCCCCACACAGAACCAAGCGAGCCGTACTCAGAAAAATCACAGCATTCCAGGAAGAAAAGAAACTTGTCATGGGCCACCATTTCACCCCAGAGAGTTTAATCACAATGACTGAGATTCAGAAACTAAAGATGGAATCAAAACTCATGACTGTCGTTGCAGATCTATAGCAATGGCCTCTAGCTGGAGTAAATCAAATAAGTCTTTACTCCATAAACACGGATACAAACCCAGTCTGTTCCTTTGTCCAACCATGAGCACCAAGCAGATTGGATTATTTAGAGTAATGCTTTACAAAATTAGTTCTGCTACGAAGGCAATTGCATTAAAGGCAGGAACAACACGGTGTCTTCACCAGCTGTAGCAGATCCTACTGTTAATAGCCCCCTCACCTTTAAATGCTTTCTTAAAGGCAAGGTTTCGCTTCCCAGTGAAATTTTGCCTCCAGTCTTACTGCACACAGCAGGTGCTATTTCAAACTTCCCTTCAACTCAGTGTGCTAGGCCATTATACTCTCACTATATTGTATTAAAGAACTGAAAAAAATATAATCCATGACTTCTGTAACTTAAAAAATGCTTTAACCCTTAAAATGCTCGTCCTTTTAAACATAGTAACCTTACTTCTAAAAATGACTCCTCAAGATTTAATTAAGGATCGGTGCTTTGGATTTATTGGGTCAGAGGGAGAAGTCGCTACTACACAAGAGTGAGGCCCCGAGTTCAGATCCTAGGTGGGTTTCCACGAAGGCCAGTGGCCGTAGCACACAAAGAATCCCACCATTTCTGTGGTAAAGTGGAAGACAGAGGCAGGAGATTCCATGGACACTCGTAGGCTAATGAGTCAGTCTGGCATGTGAAGTAGCAAACAAGAGATCCTGTCTCAAAGAAGGTGGAAGGCAAGCATGTTACTCGAGGTTCACACACACACACACACACACACACACACACACACACTCACGGGGGGGGGAGCAGGAGGTAAGGGTTAACTCGTTATGTAAAAGGCTTGTTTATACTTTGAATCTATCTTTCATCTTTCCCTCATGGCATTATCTCTATAGCTCCTAAGAAGCAGGGGATAGGTAGGTACATTCTTATGATGGAGCACATTATGCAGCCGTTAGACTATATCCTCCAGAGGAGTGACACACACTCTGTCTCTCTCCATATATACACATATATGATTTTTATTTATATATTTTATATATTACAACACACATATATATGTATAGATGTGTGTGTGTGTTGCTAAGCAATAAAGAGCCAGGCAGAATCTAACTCTTTTAGGAGCTGCATGGGATTGTACTGGGGGCTGTGATACCAGGGTTGTGATTAGCAGTTCGCATTTCTCCTTTACCAGCGGACACCTTAGCTTCTTCTCCACAGGGCGCCATAGCAGGAAGTGGAGGCTGCCAGGGTCTTTCCTCTGGCTTCCCCCTATTCCTACCAACACTCTCACGGGCCCACTCTGCCAGAAACCACAGTGCATATCACTCCTCAGAGGTTTTATCCTAATCCCGACGTCCCCTTGCTGAGCTTCTAGGTACTAACTTTATCTTCTTCCTTCAAATCTTTGCCTCTAAGGATCTGGTACCCACTCATGCAGAGATCATCTCTCTTATTTTAATGTCCCCTCTCTTCTTACCCAATTTTCATATAGGCTGACCAATGTCCTCTAAAGAGTCATTTGTTGTTGAGGTTCTGTTTTGTTGTTGTTGTTTTAAGTATTTTTCTGCATGTGGGTTTAAGTGTTTTTCAATGTGGGTTTAATTTTTTCATTTAACATTTTTTATTAGCATGCATAGTATTCAGTTTCATTGTGGAATTTTCAAATAACAAAATGCTTCTGTTTTTTCTCTGCCTGCCCTCTTTTCTCTCCTGACCCACTAATGCCGTGATCCTGTAAAGCCCATTTTCCTTGGAGATGGTGTTCTTATGGCACGAATTGAAGTCAAATAAAGCATTGGAGTAGCCCCTTATAAGAAAACAGGACTTGAATACAGGTATTCCCAGAGAGAAGACCATAAGAAGTCAAAAGGAGAGGGCCACCTCGGCAGAGAAACTTAAACAGAACTCCCCCTCAATCCTTCCCTAAAGGAGTCAACACTCTGAATACCGTGGAGTTCCAGCCTTCACAACTGAGAAATCGAGTGCCCTGGCTAACGCACCTCATCTATGACAATAACACACCCAACCAATTCCCATAGCGAACTATTTTTGTCAGGGGAACTCACATGGTAGTGTCTAAATGTGTGTGTTCCTTGGAAACAGATGCTCAAAGATGTGTTTGAGGTTTGTTTTGGATATGCCCTTGATGTATTTCTATTATAGTTATTGCGTTAAGATCAACCAGACCATTGTTGACATTGGCTGTGTTTGTTGTACCAACTGCCTCAGAGAGACAAGAGGCTACAAGAGACAAATGGCCTTCCTCATTAGTCATTAGTCAGGGCTCCTCAAACTGGGGAGCAAGAATTGGTGCCCAGGTGCGTTTACAGAAAGAAAATCTCTCCCAGGGCTTAAATTTCCAGCTCAAGTCACAAGAGAGCCACAGGATCTGGATGGCAGCCTTTTCTGAATTTAATTCTTGGAGTTTATGTTCACACAATTGAAAGCTGAGAAAAGTCCTGGATGTGGAGCCCACTGCTCAGGGCATACAGAGGTGCAGCTCCTTTAAGAGGCCCTGCTAGTGCAGCTGAGCACGTGAATGGCTCTGAAGACATGCCTCTACATGATCATCTACACACGTGTTAAAGTCTGACGACATGCCTCCCTAAGAATGATTATCAACACAGTGTTAAGTATGGACACATTAAGAATCATATTCATTTCCTAGGGTGGCAGTGAAGAGATGGGGAGAAATAGATAAAATGGAAACCTAGACATTATGAAGAAGTCTTATTTTGCCTCATTCTGTTTCAATATTGTCTGTCTTCAGGTAGGACTCTCTCATGTCTCCACCCTTCCACAGTGGGCTCACGGCATGTGTCACACCAGTACCCCTTACTCTGGTCTCCTCAAGAGTACAAGATGCTCATATGTATCTTGTATTCACCTTCCATCCCCTCTTAGAAGAATGCAGGTACACTGAGTATATTGTTTTGAATAAAATGCCCCCCATAAGCCCATAAGGAGTGGCAGTATGAAGGTTTGGCCTTGTTGGAGGAAGTATGTCACTGTCACATGGGGTGGGCTTTGAGGTTTCAGAAGCTCAAGCCAGGCCCAGTGTCCCTCTCTCTTCCTGCTGCCTGCAGATCCAGATGGAGACCTCTCAGATACCTTTTCAGCACCATGCCTGCCTGTGTGCTGCCTTGCTTTCCACCATGCTGGTAAGGGACTAAATCTCTGAACTGTAATTCCCAGTTAAATGTTTTCCTTCACAAGAGTTCTATGGTCATGATGTCTTTTCATGGCAGTAGGAATCCTATCTAAGTCAGAAGTTGGTATCAGGGCCTGGGGTATTATAACAATAAGGCCAACCAATGGTTTTCTTTGGAAGAATGTGGTCTTTGAAACTCTGGATTAAGAAAAGCGGTTGAGTTCTTTAAGTGGAGCTTAAAGGGTTATCTTAATAGGAACACCGAAGACAGTGGTGGCGAGGGTGAAATGAAGCATGGGGCCCAGCTCAAGAGGTTTCAGAGGAGAATTTTAGTATGTGGCCTAGAGACTGTTCTTGTGATATTTTTTCAAAGAATGTGGTTGCTTTTTGCCCTTGTCAGAAAAGTCTACTTTAGGCTAAATTGAGGAGTTTTGAATTAATTGTGTTGGAGAAAATCTCAAAACAGCTTAGAATTGACTCTGTCATGTGGTTATTAGTGTTCACTTTTATGCAGATCTATTATGAAAAGGAGCAAGCTGAGCAAAGAAAAATACAAAATGTACAGTTGGATAAGAATGGGAACACCAAGACAAGTAAAGAGATTAAAGAAAAGGCCAATGCTGCATTGAAGAAAGGGAGTGGTGACTTCAGGGCAAGACCCAAACCAGCTAAGCGTCCAATTTGTGAAAAGAAATTAAAGCAAATCTTAGGGTCAGGCATGGTGGTGCACACCTTTAATTCCAGCATTTAGTAGAAGGCAGAGGCTGGCTGATCTCTGAGTTCAAGGCCAGCCTGGTCTACAAAGCGAGTTCTTGGACAGCCACACAGAAACAGAAAGCTGGCGGAAATATTGGAATGAGGGGCCCATGTGATTCTGGCTTTAGAGTCAAGGATATAAGAAAGGAGTTATGCAGTCTCCCTCTTTGATTAAGGAAAACCACCGAGGCCAGGCATATATCAGCAGTGTCCCTGCATGGAGACCAAGAGAGGCCATTACATGAAGTTGTGAAGGTGAAATCTGGATTCTGTTGGAGGCCTCAAGATACTGAAGATGTCAGAGTGGCAGGATGCCTGCTGAGGAGAACTGCTAGCAAGGAGTGGAAATCAGCCCATGAGAAAGAAGAGAATTGCAGTCAACAAAGCTGAAAGGAGTTGGAGATCTGAAGGGCATTTGCATATCATACATGGAGGTACAGAGTTTGGAGTTTGCCCAGTTGGTTTTCAGTCTTGCTTTGGTCCACTATTTTCTTATTATTCCCCCTTTTATTCATGTTGGAATGGTAATATATATCCTATGCCATTATATGTTGGAAGTATATGATCTGCTTTTTCATTTCAGTTTTCTAGGGGATTATGGATTGGTCTGTCCTGTCCCTTTAAGAGACAAGCCCTGCCCACTCCCCCCTTCTTTCTGCTTCCAAGCCTTGTACTCTATCTCTGCCCTGTCTCTCTTCAGAAAAGGTGGCTGCAGCCTCCTCTCTCTCTCTCTCTCTCTCTCTCTCTCTCTCTCTCTCTCTCTCCCTCCCTTTCTCCCTCGCTCCCTCGCTCCTTCTTCCCTTTCCTTACATAACCCACTAAATAAATACTCTGCATGGCATGTCTATCCCCTCTGACTCTCCTTTACCTCAGCTCCTGGTAAAACCAGCTGCCCCACCAACCACCAAAGTCTCTCACCCACCACCTCCCACCACCAACTTGGGACCCACAGAGGCCTCAGATGGGTGGTGGGACCCAGCTGCCCCTCGTGGTGCTGCCCCTCGGGAAACCAAGCATTTTATCTAAACTATTACAGATTACAGTTAAGAGATTATATGATTTCCAGAAATGACTTTGAACTCTGGACTTTTAAACAGGGTTGAAACTGTTATAGACTATGGAGACTTTTAAATTTGGACTAAATTTATTTTGCTTTATGATATGGCTAAAAGCCTATGGGGACCCGGGAATGGAATTTGCTGGTGTGAATGAAAATGGCCTCCATAGGCCCACAGGGAATGGCAATATTGGAGGAATGACTGGCCTTGTTGCAGTAGGTGTGGCCTTGTTGCAGTAGGTGTGGCCTTGTTGCAGTAGGTGTGGCCTTGTTGCAGTAGGTGGGGCCTAGTTGGAGGAAGTGTGTCCCGTGGATTGAACTTTGAAGTTTCAGAAGCTCAAGCCTGTCTCGGTGGCACACTTGTTCTTCATGCTGCCTGTCAAATCTGGGTATAAAACTCTGGCTTTTTCTTCAGCAGCATGTCTGCCTGCATACCACAATGTTCCCCACATGGCTGATAATGGTCTAAACCTCTGAACTGTGAACTATCCCCCGATTAAATGTTTTCTGTCATAGGGGTTGCCGTGGTCATAGTTTCTCTTCACAGCAATAGAAACCCCAGCTAAGACACTGCTTGACAGACAGATGCTCACTAAGGACTATCCATCAGGATGCCCAAAGAGTATTTCTCAAGGCTCCTGAAAGGCAAAAAAGGATCAACACAGTTTCCTTGGAGAGATAGAAGACAATCTTGTTTTATGGGTAGTTTTTCCCCAGGAAGGGAAGCAACCTTCCTACACACTTCACCAAGATAGAACAAAAGGGTGGACTGCAGCTTCCTGCACTCCTCTGAACCCCCGCCCCACACCCAGCATTCCTTCCATTGTATCTCTGAAGTTTGTTCACACATCTGTTCAGATACATAAGGCTCCCATGAAAACAGTGTTGCTTTGTCCTGGAAGAAGTAAATTACAAAGTGAGCCTGTCATCACACTGAATCTGAGTGGCTGTCTCCCTGCTGATGGAGGGAGGTCTCCTCTGGTCTATTGGACTGGGGCCCCATAAGATCCTGGTGTAACTAAAGCATCCCATAAACTCCAGTGCCAGGAAGAGGCCCCTTCAAGTCGAGAGCCTTGGCTTTTGATTTATTGACATCGTTCTTTCCCGTGTTTCCCACAAAAATCCCTGGGCCCTGCTTGCATCTCATCTTACTGTTGTTGGCTCTTTCCCCCAGGACTGACTGCATCTGGCTCACAAGGCGAGCTCTGAAGTTGTGCCTGAAGGGCTTCTGACTCCCATAGCTCGAGGGCTCTTCCAGAATTTCCTCTGGGAAGAGACAAGTGCCGATCAGTTATAGGGAGAAGGCCCGATGGCCATCCCAACCTGCCGCCCAGCTTAACCAAGGGCCTAGCGAGCCAATAACAAATCAATCTTAAGAGATGCTTTCTAGGGTCCTGAACTAATAACTCGCCAGCTTTATGTGTTCCCGCTCTGTGTGCTGTCTCAGCTGGGTGGGAGGAATGAGGCACTTGTGAGGTTATTGAGCACAGCATCTGCACTGGCAAACAGTGGGAAGTGATTTAGCAGCCACACAGGTGCTTTCTTTAATTACGCACTATAGGGAGTGCTCGCTGAGCTCCAACCCCTACTGTTCCCCTGTGCTTTCCTGGTCATCCGTGGCAGGATGCACTGGGGAACTGGAGAGAGTTGCTGCGGTCTGGCTGAAGCCCTTCCTGGTAGGCAAGAGACGTGGATTTCTTCAACTGGGCCCACTTAAAAGGCAAGTCCAGGCAGAGCAATGCCCACTCCTTCATCCTTCGGCACACAGGGCAGGGATGTCAGGGGAACTGTGTGTTGCGGAAGAATCTCAATTCTCACCACTTGAACTGGATACAGCTAGCACAGTTAGCTGTCTTGCCAAATCACAAAGCAACTTGAAGTGATGGACTTGTGAAGATGGTGCTAAAGAGGACCTTTGGGCATTCTCTACAGGGCCCTGCTTATTACCAGTACCCACCTATTGAAAAATAAGGCTTATTCTATACTTGGCATGTATGTGAAGAAATGGAGTGTACTTGAATCTAAAATGTCAAGTCATGTATTACATTCCCCAGGCTAGTTCCAAGAGACTCGTCTATCCTACTTTTCAAACATGCATGTGTACATGGATCACCTCAGCTCTTGCCAAAAAAAATGTGGATTCTGATGGAGCCAGGCTCTGGTGTGCAGGAAGTTTGGGGACCACCCTTTGAGTATGGAGGACAGCTAACATCAGATCAGACAGTGCCCCTGAAAGGGCAGAGAGTTCATGCTAGTTGGACAAGATCCTGATTCTTTTGATTCACATCCCTGTTCTCTTTATATTGGGAGCTTTATTTCACATTTTTATGATACTTCCAAAGCACACTTATGGTTCTAGAGTTAAGACACACTACTAAAAGAGTCAAATATTTTCTGCTGACCAGTAAGTGTGAAACCAGGCCTCCATATTTATAATGAAGGATCCTTGAGGCAACATCGTGCAAAAAAACAATGGGTTGTTATAAAAATCTGAGTGCTCACAGTCTGCTCCCCACCATCTCTGTGAAAGCAAGGTCTATCATTTAGGAGAGTTCAGCAGCGGTAGGATCTAATCACTTGTAGTCTCCATTTGAATCAACGAGCCTCCAAAGGTTTCTCGGTGGATAGGACTTTGAAAGAACAACTTAAACATGTCTCCATTACACATTGTGACAATTGGATGCCATGAAAGCATGTTCTCATGGAACGTTACTATCCATGCAATCCAAGAATATCCCCAGGTCTTGCATGACAAGACATGTTTAGGAAAATGTGACTGTGAACATGTAACCCTTTGGGTTTCATATTGTGTTCAGGACAGTTTAAACACAAACTCACTTAGCGCTCTGATATCCATGAAGGAGGTGTTCTTGTCCCTGTTTTATTAATGAATGCATGGGAACTTAAAGAATTAATGAAGGTATCCAGGATTGTATTCATAAAAACACCAGAGCAGGATGGGAACTTTAGTTTTATTACTCTAAATATAGCACTCCAGACAAGTTGCTTATTTTCAAAGTAAGCATTAAAGCATCCCTTTATGGTTGGGAAGAGGAGAGAGGAGATCACTGCTAGTGTACTACAGGGCCAACAAATACAAGAAGAAGCATTCTTTGGGATTTTGGAGAATGAAGAGACTAAAAGTACTAGGTCTTTTAGTTGAGCAAAAGGTGATTTCCTTCCTCTGTGATTACCAACTTTCCAAACACGTGTTACCCCACGCTTCTTTGGCTAATATATTTTTATGCTATTGTGCACTCACTTTGTGCTTGGTTTTCTAGGAGATACTAGAAAAGTTCAAAGTTGTTGCTCACAGCAAGACTCTTAACTACTTACAAGGGGGAAAAAACCAAAGTCATGGGAAAGAAGCATAGGGATTCCTGATAGACAACAGCCTATTTCTACTGTGGGTGTTACTTAGGCAGAACTGGTAAAACATTTGTCTTAATCATGGTGGCACATCAGAATCACCAGAAGAATTTATATCAAAGCTAAGAGCACCTGGAGGTCCTAACTATCTTAGTCAGTGTTCTATTGTTATGAAGAAATACACCGACAAAGGCAGCTCTTATAAAAGGAAACATCGAATTGGGGCTGGCTTATAGTTTCCAGAGATTTAGTTCATTCTCGGCATGGCAGAAAGCCTGGCCGCATGCAGATAGACCTGACGCTAGAGAGTAACCGAGACCTTTACAGCTGGATCTGCAAGAAGCAGGAAGAAAGGGAGACTCTGGGTATGACTTGAGCATTTGCAACCTCAAAGCCCATCCCCAGTGACATACTTCCTCCAACAATGTCATGCCTACTTCAACAAAGCCACATCTCCTAAGCCATACCTCCTAATCTGTTTTACGTAGCACCACTCCCTAATGATGAAACATTCAAATATCTGAATGTATGGGAGCCATTCTTATCCACCATAGTAATTGATGGAGGATGACCCATTTCCCTGTGGTCCTAGAATAGCAATTGATGGCTAGAAATACTGTATTTTGAGTCCTGGACCTACTTAATCAGAGACTTTGGGTGTAGAGACCAGTTTCACCATCTCTAGAGAGTTATGGTAATTCTGATACATGCTGAAGTTCTGAAAATACTGACAAAGGGTGCAAGTTTACCACCAGGGGTTTGGTTTGCTGCTTGTTTAGAAGATCGCTTGTTAACTGGACCATGCAATAAAGTTTGACAGCCCCAGATGTGGAAGGCAATAAAGACTAGCCTTGAAGGCAGATGTTACAGACCAATCACTAAATAAGAGGCAGGAGATTCTTACTTTAAGATGATACCCTGCAGGTGTATCAGATGGTGCAGCCACCCCCCCCCCCAGCAGAGATCTTCATCTCTGTGGGTGCACTGGAAAGTCTTCCTCACTTTCCCGTTGCCTTGATGAAGACACTATGATTAAAGCAAATGAAGGGAGAAAGGGTTTATTTGCTGTGTGGCAGTCCATCATAGGGGGGAAGACAAGCTGTGAACGAGACAGGAATGGTGGCAGGAGCGGCAGACTGGCCAGTCACATTATCCACATTCAGGAAGCAGAGAGCAATCAATGTGCAAATGAAACCAGTCTATAAAGCCTCAAGGCCTGCTGCCCTTACTCATTTATGTCACTGAGGTTCCAACCTTCCCAAACAATGCCACTACGTGTGCAAGGGGACATTTCACAATGTGGTTTCATAACACAAAGAGACTGTCCAATAAACATCCATTGCCTATGTTCAGGGGGTAAACAAATGTCAGTTATGTCTTTGGAGAATAGGCCTGTGAGAATAAAAGTTCAGGAAGTTAATAGGAGAGAGAAAGATAGGGGAACTTGGGTGGAAGCAAGAAGCACCAGAGTTATAAGCCGGTACCTCCAATGCTGGCTCACCTAACAGCAACCCTCTCCTTTCCCCATCCCCGCTCTCACTAACCACACACCACACTGGCACCGAAGCACGTAAAGCATTTATTAACCAGCATGAAATCCATTTAACGCTTCTCTGGATGCACTAATTAGCTTTTGTATTTGGGGGCAGAGCGATGCAGAACAGAAAAGCAAAATTCAGGCTTTATTAACAGTCTGTGCAACTATTTGGATTCCTCCACGAGGTCCTGAACTCCACCTCATAGTCAGTCCCAAGTGATAGAGAAAAGTTCCCTTTAGAGAGGATGGGGATGGAAACCCAGAGTCAAACATAATAAATACTGGTAACGGGCTATCTATCTGTGGGACTTCACCCTCATCTACAAAGTTCCCACTTCCATTAATAAACATCTCCAGGAACATTACAATTCCTTTGGAAAATCAAAACTGCTTGGCAAGGAGGTTTTGATTCCCAGCCAGCCCTTATTTGGTGCTGTGTGCAGTGGATCTGGTAAGCTTCATGCAATTAGCAGGCCAAGAGCAGCGCTGAGCAGTGGATATTTTGTAGTTCACTGAGTCACACCAAATCTGAGTCTATTTACCAAAAGGAATAAGAAATGTGTGTCTGGCTAAACTCTTCGTAGGGGACAGAGAAAGCCTTCACATTTCAATGACTCATTGCTATTTGTCTTGACACTTGGAATCCGCCGCGAAAGAGTGGCAGACTGCACAGTCTCAGACTGGGTTCATACGCTGGGGAAGATGGCTTCAGAGGTGTCACCGAAATAAGACTTCAGAGGCCAATGCAGCTGTGTGCCTGACCAGAACCATTCCACAGTGTGATGCTCACAGGTCAGCTATACCTGATCTAGAGTTGAGGCTATTTTTTAACCGTGAGTACAGAGATGATTTTGTCCTAAGACATCACTTATCCAAGATAAATAATTCAGGCCTCCTCCAACCTTCCCATTGCTGGGTCTGAAAACATTGGTTCTCTTATGTGTCCATTACAGTAAGATAGCCAGATCAATTGACTATCAGATTCTGACTAAAGTATCAATACGCTTGTCTTCAAATAAGCTATCAATAAGTCATTTTGTATTCGACTAAATGTTTACACACAACTAAAAAATATCATGTTCTCCAAAGATTGATTGCTATTAAAAATGAAGCCAGAATTACATATCCAATGCAGGCTGCTGCTGCAGCTCCAGAGATTGATTGCCATGTCAAGGTGAAATATAAAATCCAACAACCTACCCTTGTCTGAAGGATAGGGGTGGCTCTCCTCCATAGGGGCTCAGACTGCAAATGTCTACTCAACAGTGCGGCTAACTTTTTTTTTTTAATTAAACAGCCAGTATTTTGAAAGCACTAGGGTTGTGGGGGGAAAAAAGTCAAACCTCAGTACAAGTTAAATGGCTTAGGAAATTATGCATTTCTATCAGGCTTGTTAGGGAAGATCTGGGCAAAGAGCAAATCCACTCATTTTCCTCAGATAACATGCTGTCTAGTCAGTATATAATGCTTCCGCAAGACAAGAGGTCTCTAATACTTATCATCATCACAGCGAATATAAACATTTACCCTTGAGTCTTACCATGAGTAGTAGTTAATTCCATAGAAAATACTGAGCCAGTGTTGCTAGGGGAATGCATGGTTAGGTTCCTAAAGGCCTCTGCTCATGGTATTTTCTACAGGTCGGTCATGATATTGCCTTGGAAAGATGGCTCAGTTGGTAAACCGCTTGGCCCTCACACATACGGACCTGAGTGTTGGTCCCCAGTACCCACACTAAAGTCAGATGCAACATCATGAACCTGCAAGCCCAGCTTGGGGAAGGAGGTGCCAAGAGGAGACAGGCAGATCTCTGGAGCTTACTGGATAGCCAGCCTAGCCTAATACTTGAGCTCCACGTTCATGAGAGATTCAGTCTCAGAAAAATTGGGTGGAAAGTACTAAGGAAGAGATCTGTTGTCAATCGTTGGCCTCTTCATGCATGGCCAGAGACATGCATGCATACCTGTAGGCACATGTGCATACTCCACACTCAGACATGCCCTCCAAACACACAAAAGAATGAACCTTGCTTCTTACGTGAAACTTATATAGCATCTTGATTAGTTATTATGAAACTTACGGTCAATAGCACAGTGACTCTGCTGTGATCAGTACTTCAGCGAACAGTGTGTTACTCTGCAAGGACACAGCCTGGAATCATTTTGGAGAAACTACATAGCACTTTGGTACTATGGGGTTAACAAAGGGTAAAATAAGCAACCAGATGCCAACACTGTGAAAACTGTGGCGGGCATGCAGAGCCATGGGAAGGACTCTGGTGACAGCCTGCGAGCTGAGACAAGGAGCAGATCACTACCTTGTTCAGCCCCAGCTGGGAGCAAGGACCTTGGGAAATTCACAGGTTCTGAACATGTCTGTGAATGGCACAAAGCGTGTTCTGAAGCCCTGACTGTGGGGTCACAAATGTGAGTAACTGGGCGGACTCACAATCCAACAGCCAGGAATAATACGGACTACCATGTGGGACTTGAACTAAGGCTGACACAGAGAAAAGAAAGGAAAAACGTTGAACTTGGAAAAGTTTAAAAAAAAAAACAAACTGTTCTTTCTCCTGATGGGAAATAGGTACGCAGAACTTTACTGGCCAGAATAAAAGCAGCGTGAAGAGATCTTAAGGCTAGGGCCTTGATAATTCTTGGTTGCAACCAAATGTCCCTCTGACCAAGGTATTACAAGAAAATAATCAAGTTATAGTAAATGTCACAAGGGAAATAAAAGGGACAGAGCTGCTCCTCAGCTCAGCCATCGTCTTTCCTCAGTAAACTGAAAACAGGGACAAAAGCAGCAAAAATCAGTCACATACTCATCAGCAGAGCAAATATTTCAGAACCTTAAGAAATAAGAGTGGCAAAAGGAAATGGCAGGATAAAAACTAAGACCCTTTGAGAACCAGAAAGCTGAAAAGGTCTCTGGACCACCGGTGGGTGGCTGAAACAGGATGGGCTCTTCTGAACACTGGGTTGGAAGATCTCCCCTCGGTAGCTCAGCCTCTCCTCGGAAATACCTACGGCCCTTCCAGTGTGAGTGTCACTTTCACGAAAGCCTTCTGGCCTTCCCGGAGCGCTTCTTTCAAGTTCTTCCCTATGTAAAGCACTACCTCAGCTCGAGGCCTGCAGAATGCACATTTCCTGAGCATATTGCCACGCTGTGGTAGGGCATGGTCCTCTGGTGCTGCTGTCTGATGGCCACTTAACTGTGCTCTATTTACTGTGAGAACCCAGTATATGGTGGATCCTAAGCATGTCCTTTGACTTCTATGGTAAAACTTTAGAGGAAGATGATGTTCTGGGAAGGCTTGATTACAAAATATACCCGATGGGCTAAATACAAATAGTGGGAAGATTAATTCAACCCATTCATCTCTGGAAGACAGGCTCATGACAATGTGGTTGTTGAATTTGGCTACTGCCCCTTACTTTTGGTGGCATTAGGAACAAAGCCGAAACTTGTGGGCAATTTCTAGCAGGATACCATGCACAGGGGTGGTCTCTGAGAGATGCTCATGGCAGTCCTCGAACCCTTCAGCTCGAGCCCTAAAGAAGAATGCTCAGGGCCCGTGCACTACCATTCCCATGGCTGAGGTCAAGGGCAGAGTTCGGGGTGGAGCATTGGCATAGAGCACGTGAGACTATGTTTGTCACCCATTACCCCAAACAAAACAAATGAACAAAAATCCAATAACAACAACAACAGCAAACCAAAACAGAAAACCAGGCAAAGCTACAGTCTTCAGCTGGACCACCTTGCACCTGGGCCTGTATTAGGTCAAAGTGTTTCTCTGATATTCTTCTGTCGCCTTCCCCACGCAGCCCAGATAGCAGAGCAGACTTGTTGGGTGCTTTCTTTCCACCCTTCATGGGCTTCTGATTCTTCGCACACTAGGGAGGAGGATGTGAGAATGTGCCCCTTGCTCCGTGACACACTCAAGCCAGGCAGAGAGTGGACCGCACACTGTGCCGCCTGTGCTCTCCTCGGGTGGCCCCTCGTGTGTGAAGATCAGACACACAGCAAAACCAGCAATGCTTGCAGCACCAATTTGGTTTGGGGGTGAGTGGGCTCTGTCTTAAACTGGGCTTGCTTTGAGTTCAGCACAGTCCATCCTGTTAGCTAAGCTATCCAAGGGAAAGGAGTTGTTTTAACGCATCGGGGTTCTTGTTAAGGTGCATTCCTGAAGTTCCCGAGCAGTACTGAAGTTTTGTTCCACTCCACACTGACCTCTAAGTAGACTCCTACCTGAAGACCAAGCAGGGAAAGGGACACACAGAGCACAGGATTTACCAAGTTAGTCTTGGGCACAAGGAGAACTTTACGATTACAATTTTGCATCAATCCATTATCTTTAATATACTTTATATTTTCCATGTATCCCAAGGGAATGCTACCTTTTACCACCACCACTTGCTCCGTTCCAGCAATGCTGGAGAGGGCTGCAGAGATTCCTCCTGACCGCAACAAATTGTTTTTTATTTGTGGAGACATTTCTTCTATAAACAAAATCTCTCTCACCCTTCCCTCCAGACTTCATTCAAACTGACTCCAAGGGCAGGGAGGACAAGAGGAACTTTCATGGCCTTTTCAGCTCTGGCACCCCAGGATGAGGAAGTCATACACACTCTAAACTAAACCTTCCACGCTCCTCGTGCTTGCTCTCCCAACTCACGAGGAAAAAAAGGACAGGGAAAACACATCTATGCCCTTAGAGAGAAGAATCTCTAACCGGATTCTCCATCAAGGAGAAAGATGAAGACCCCATCCACATTTGTCCTTCTCTCAGCAACCCCAACCTCTTCCTGTCTCTGGGAAATATCATAATTTGCTATTCAGCCAAGGGAGAAGATTACAAATAGTTGTGGCAGTTTCCAGAAAACCTACTCTGTCCTTGGGCACAACTGGGAAATCCACACAGCTGGCTCAGAGAGAGGAAATGGAAAATAGAAGGGAAAAGAGGCCAAAGCCGAGGAGAAGGGAGCATCTTGCCTCCAGCTGAGTGAACGCAGACCCACATCTCCGCCAGTCTTCATTTTCAGTCCTGTGTCCTACAGGAAAGCCAGGCCTCTTAGAACAATTGTTCATTATTTCTACATTTTCTGTTCGCTTGTTTGAGGATAGTCAAGTTGGGGCAAAGACCGGAGAAGCCTCAACAAAGGAAATTGATGGACAGCTTATTTTAGTTCAATTCTGGCCTTTACATAACAGTAAAGATTTATTTACTTTTATTTTATGTGTGTGTTTGCATGCATACAGATGTGTGTGCCATGTGTGTACCGGGTGCCCATGAAAACCAAAAGAGGGATCGGATCCCCTGGTATTGGAGTTAGAGATGAATGCAAGGCAGGTGGTTATCTTCACTTGCTGAGCCCTCTCTCCAGCTCCAAGATTAGAGTTTGTGATAAAACAGCCGAAGACCATTTGGAGCTGTTTTTGTACTCTATATCATGCTTGATCCATCTGAAGAACTGCTTATTCACACCAAGTCAAAGAATTCAAACTGCTATTCTTCTAGATGGAACCTCATATGAAATGACCTGGGTGGTCAGGGGGCATAGTTTTCAGACGTGCCTCAAGGACACTAGATGGAACGGGAAGATGTGGTTCTCAGTTGAGATTTCTGCTATAGAATGTCCATTTAAGAACTTTCTGGACTTTTCTGTGCTCTGTTCTCACTATCTTGGAAAGAATTCTCAGGATTAGCCGTACATTTTGGGAGTGGGTTTGAAGTTGGATATGTATGTTCACTTGATCCAGCGAGTGTGTACAGGTATGTGGGTGTGTGGGTGTGTGCTCGCACGGGCACAAGCACACAAAGAACCAAGGTCAATATCAGCTGTCTTAATCACCTTCTACCTGAGTTTTTGGACAGAGTCACTCACTGACTGTGGACCTAGATGATTTAGTTAGGCTGGTTGGCCAGTAAGCTCCAGGGATCCACCAGTCTATCTCTCTGGTGCTGAAATTACAGCCATCTACTGTCAAACTCAGCTTTTTATATGTGAACCAGAACTCAGGTCCTTGATCTCATAGAACGAGTGATTTAATGACTGACTCGGGTCTTCAGCCCCTAAATATAAATTATTATATAAATGTGGAATATACACACACTCACACATAACTCATGCTCCTTCCCTTTTATAAGACAGTAGGTTTTATTCTTGGCTCAAACAATGCATTGAATGAAAGAGTTGTGAGCACTGGGACCCTCGGCCACTCAGTTAGGTTCTGATTTAATAGAGCAATTATGGAATCTGTGTACCTAAGTGCTGAGCTACAGTCAAAGTCAGTGCTATTGCCTACTTAAAACATAAATTTTTACTGTCTACAGGAAAGAAAAAGATTACAAATGCAGCAATTTATGTTTTAAGCCCACTATGGAACATGCTGTTGTGGTTACTGGTTTGTTCAGCCTACACGACTTATTCATAAACAAGGTAAGACTAGATAATCTATAATGTGGCAAACAAATGTGCCTTGACGATGTTCAGATCCTTCCTCCAAACAGATGCTTATCATAGCCACCTGAAAGTAAACCAGATGTTGCACTCTTAGACATCTTGTAGTGTGTGTTAGGAGAAGACTGTGTACATTGTAGACCCCAGACTAGAGATAGAGGGCTTTCTTTGAGTCCACACCTACTTTAGCTATGAAGTTGCACTAAATCTTGTTAGGCACTCAATTATTCTTGTCTGCGTGGCCAAACTGTGTTATGCACATCTGCATTATGGAGCCCAAAACAGCCTCGGCATAGAAGGTACACCAGAGTTTGTATCACTTTTGAAGGTTGACATCTCGCTCATACCCCTTGGAAGACCATTCTGGGTCTCTGAGTGGCGAGAAATCCTAGTCGTTGTTGATAGTGACACGTAACTGTTCAGAAACAGTTCTTGGTTCTAGAGACTTCTGTGTACAGATAGAGTAGCAGTGATTTTTCATAAAATGTATTCAAACTTAGTCATCCAGAAGTCAGGGACAACAGAAGACATGGGACAGTCAAACAAGCAGATGTGTAGGGCCAGACCACACGTAACTTCCTCTCTAGTAGAGAAGTTTCAGGACATAGTGGAAATACTTCACAGATGAATTCCTGGGAATCATATGAGAGGATCCTGCCATAGCATCTGAAATGGTGGAGTTACTTGATAAGCATGTGTTTACTAAGAATCAATTAAACACATAAACCCTTCGTGTTCACAAATCAAATTAGGTAATTTACCCTTTGTAAACCTCTTTCCGCAAGACCTTTCCATAAAATTTGGAATAAATCTATATTCTGCATCTGACCTAAGTTCTTTTTTTTCTCCTTGGCTAACCCTCTGTTTCCTGTTGGCCCATTACCACTTTCCCATCAGCCTGCTGCCCCTACAACTTTTTTTCCGATCTTGTCCCAGGACCCCCGCCTCTTATGCTCTCTTCTCTGGACTTTGCCTGGTGGCCATTTTCTTGTTGTCCTTACTTTCACATCATCTTTGGGAAGTCCCAGTTTTCTAATAGTGACTTTCAGACATCTGGGCGCAAGCAGAGTTGATAAGTGCAGCTCTTCTGTTTAAATGAGAGTTTTGTTGTCTATAGCCCAGACAACCATTGCAGGAGCCCTCTGCAGTTGGAGGATCTGACCTACATAGGAAGCTTCACATCCCTCAGAGTCTACACCCCAACACCAGCTCTCTCACACTTATGCAAAGGCCATGGAGCAGACTGTCATCAGTGGTTGTGGCCAGATTAGCTGATTGCAGCACAATCCTAAGGTACCACCTACTCCCTGGCCTCTCTGGTGCTCTCCGTCCACTAACTGATCATCTAAGCATTTCAGGGTTAGATCCTAATATCTATTTTAATCTTGTTTGCTTCCCTCTGCAAAATAGACCCATTTATGCTCCACCGCCTGAATTAAACAATTGAGGAAGGTGTTAGGGACAGGTTGTTTCTCTGATGTAATTTTACAAAGGAGTAAAGAAGAGCTCTGGAGATGCAGCTACTGGGGATTATAATCCTTATGCAAATTTTGCCCACAGGAAAACCAAAGCACCCCTGGCTTCCTAGCTTGTTCAAGATGCACAGGTGTCCGTAAGAGTAAATAAAAACTCTCTTCCAAAGACTCATGGAGGAATGTTTCCTAGAGACCCTAATTTGATTCATGATACTCCAGATTCCAAGACACCTAGATTCCAAAATTCAAAAATTTCTCACCACATCAGAGTGTGTCAGAAACAAAGAACACTCCCAGAGGACTGTCCACACAGCGCCAGCATTTAGTACGCTTCAAAGACCCGAGATAGACAGTCAGAAATCACAGATGCACATGGCCCTTTGGATTCTACAAAGCGTAGATGGCATCATGACATCCAGGAAAGCAACTCTTGCTGGTGACTGAAATCAGGAGCTGGGCTCAGGTAAGCTAGGAGAGATTCAGAAACATCCAATAGCAGTCCTCACAGACATACAAGGAAGGAGTGACTTCAAAACCGGAGGGGAAGGATGAGGAGAAGTTGTTTGGAGATAAAGGTGATGTGAATAATGATGTTACTTAGGTCATGCAAGCAGTTCTGGAAACCTGCAGCATATGATGAAATGAACACCCACATTAAGGAAAATGCAGACGGGAGAAACTTTCTCTCTCTCTCTCTCTCTCTCTCTCTCTCTCTCTCTCTCTCTCTCTCTCTCTTTCACACACACACACACACACACACACACACACACGAGGAATACTGTAGTAAAACAAATTAGGAGTTTCTTATATTTAAGTGAGAAAAAGAAATTTTAAAAAGTCGTGAAAGAAAATTTAAACTAAAGTGGGGGGGGAGTATTCCTGTGGCAGAAAAAAATTTTATGTTGTGGGACAACATAAAATTTACCATCGATGATTTAATAAAATAGAAATATCAATAGAAGGCAGCAAATCCCTCTGAAGTTTAGATACTAATTAGGGTTATCAGGAAAAAAACCTTCAAGGGAGAAACAAATACAATAAACCTTAACTTTTTTCCTTTCTTCTTCTTTGTTAGTTTTTTTAAGAGACAGTATCTCTATTTATCTTTGCCTGTCCCTGAACTTGCTATAATAGAATCTAAGTTCTGGGATTAAAGGTGTAAGACACCATACCTGCACACAGTAAAACTTGAAATAAAATATCAGTGAAATTTCATTCTGTTTTAAATCTTTTTTTTAAATATTTATTTATTTATTTATTACGTATACAATATTCTGTCTGTGTGTGTGTATGCCTGCAGGCCAGAAGAGGGCACCAGACCCCATTACAGATGGTTGTGAGCCACCATGTGGTTGCTGGGAATTGAACTCAGGACCTTTGGAAGAGCAGGCAATGCTCTTAACCTCTGAGCCATCTCTCCAGCCCCCATCTGTTTTAAATCTTGATGGTAACTTTCAAACCTTGGGAAAAGCTTACTTCTCAAGTAAGCAAAGTATGGCTGGTCAGGGTTCTTTTCTGGAATATTTCATATCAGAAGACAATGATATAATCTGTAGAGAGCAGTGATTACAGACATGAACTCAGATGAACAGCCAGACTGTTCCTGTAAGAAGGAAACTAGGATGATATTACACTAAACTTCAAACTGTGAGGGGTTAGCCATCCTTCTTCCCGTCCAAAACAGCACAGGAAAGCTATCAGCTGATGGCGGAGAATGAAAGCAAGCTAGCCATGGTTAAAACTGAAAAAAAAAAAAAATGGATAAGCGCACTGGCATGAGTTACTCTTCGGACTACGGTGAGAGATTTTGTAAAATGACCTTCTGTGGACTTTACACCCATGTGCACATACTCATAACATACATGCAATTACAATAAAATGCGTAAGCTCGAGCTAAGGTAGGCTACTTTTTGGAAAGGTAATAATCACTGAGACACGCAAGTCAGAAGTAATAAACTGTGAAAAGAAAATACCTGTGGCAGGTAAAAGGAATCCTGTGCATTGACAAGGAATCCTGACGTGCTGGATGGCACAGGATAGACTCATCTGAGTGGAGGGAACATCAATTTAGAAAATGTCACCATAAGATCTGGCTATGGGCAAGCCGATAGGGCACTTTCTTAATTAGTAATTGATGGGGATGTCCAGCCCATTGTGCATGGTGATATTACTGAGCTGGTGGTTAGTCCTGGGTTCCATAAGAAAGTTGGCTGAGCAAGCCATGAGGAGCAAGCCAGTAAGCAGCACCCCTCCATAGCCTCTGCATCAGCCCCTGTCTCTAGGTCCTTTCTGTCCTGACTTCCTTCATTGATGAACTATGATGTGGAAAGGTAAACCAATAAACCCTTTCCTCATGGCGTTTCATCCAGCAATAGAAACCTAAGCTGCCAGATACATAATTTCTGTCACATGTGATGCAATTATATATAAATCAAAAAGCACAAGAATGAGATGAGAAACATCATATAATTTTAGTCTATGACAGAGTAAACAAAAAAGATTGAAACCTTTTAATCTCATGTGAAAAAGCATACATTTTCTTATACCCTTCAAGAAGAAAAGGTGCAAAAAGCATAGAAAGATTTGTCAATTGATTCAGCATATTTGATAAAGATCTTTAGAGGAAAAAAATAACAGTATTCCTAAAGCTAAATAAAACAAAATCAAAATAGCAAGCATTTAATCAAACATTAGGATAAATCTGGACATCTTTAAACAACCACTGTATCAAAGAACAATTGGAAGTCAGTGGTAGCTTCCACTGAAAATAAATGTATTCACATCAAAGCTTACAGATAGAAGCAGAACAGCAATAATTACAGGAGTAATAGAGGCAGAGCACACAAGGCTGCAAACACACGAGAGACAGCGAAAAGCAACCACTTAAACCATCGACCTTAGGAGTCATAAAAGTAAAGAAAATACACAGAAGAAGTATGGAATAGAAGTAAATTTTATGATAATCACAAAGTCTGAGATCTGCTTCTCTGAGCAACCCAGAAATGGAGAGAGACCTAGACTTTCACTGAGAGATAATAAAATGTAGTAACTAGATATCAAGACTTAACAAGAGCAGTTACAGGACTTTTTCCAAGCACAAATAACATTTCATCTAACCAGTTGAGTTAGAATCATAGCGGTGATAGCATTGGGTGGAGGACTGTGCCGCCGCTACAACGTAAGTTGGAAATACCATATTTGGATAGTAACACTTAACTAAGCATCGAATGCCTTAAAATATTCATACTCTCTTGCTTCCTAATCATATGTTAATTTATGCTGAGAGATATTTTAAAATTTGGATGATTTATGTTTTTATAGTGCCTCCATATGGTGGGGCATTAAGGAGCTGTTAAAAAAATTGCTTCTGAAGATTATTTAATGGCATGGTAAATCCACCCTATAATGTCTGGTGTAAAATGGATGGTTGCAAAACTAAACACATAGAAAGAACCCTATTTAGTCGATTGTAAATTGACAACACCATGGTGTACTAAAATGATCACCATAATTACATTTGAAGTTATTTTTCTGTATTAAATACTCTATATGCCTTTTAATAATTTCCAAATCTATGGTAGTTAGCATACAATCATTTTTAAAAATATTTTTCTGAGATTATAATAAAATCACAACCTCCCCTTCTTCTCTCTCCCCCTTTCAAACACTCCCTCATACCCCTTCTTGCTTTCTTTCAAATTCATGGCCTCATTTTTTATTAATTGTTGCTACACACACACACCATTCCTAAATGTCTAAACACAACCCCCTCAGTCTGTATAGTGTTGCTTGGGCATATGTTTTCAGGGATGACCATTGGTACTGGAACACCCATTGGTGTGCTAATCCTTGGGGGATGGTTTCTTCTCCCACTCCCTTAGGTGCCTGTAGTTCTTTGCTTAGGGCTGAGCCTCAGGAGCCTTTTCCATCCACATTAGCATATCTATTGCTGCCCTACCCAGCTCATCTGCAGTCAGTTGTGTTGGTGAGACTTTATGGATGCAGATGCTGACATCCCACAGTGAGCTGCAAGCTCCCTGAATCTTTGGCTCTTACACCTTTCTGCCCTCTCCTCCACAGCAATGCCTGAGAGCTGTAGGTGTCAGAGTTGTGTTGTGTTTGGATTGGTTGGGACAAGGCTTCAAACCTGTGCATTTGGACTGCTTATTATTTTCTGTAATGGTCTCTGATGGTTGAAATGTGAAGTTTTCTCTTAATAAGGAGTAAGGACTACATTTTCTGTGGTTATAAAGACAAATATTTAGAATATGTTTACAAACACAATCAACATAAACTCTTAGTTGTTTATCATCATGGAGGCAGAGGCAGTAAAATCTCTAGCTCAAGACTTGTCTGGACTACAGAGTCAGGGGAAGGTGGTGGGGGAGGAGGAGGACAAAACACTCTATAGATTGTCATAAAGACAAACTCTGTGGACCAGAAGATAACAAATAGGAAGCAATTCTCAGTGTAGCACTGAGGCATGATAAGGTTAAGAAAAGAATGAGAAGGCAGTTAAGAGCTAAGGGGGCTCTGGTTTCTATTTAGCAAGATTTCCAGAAATAAGCAAAGAATAGTAGGGGACTATTTAAAGAGAATACAAGGGTGGGCGAGAATCTTTTGAATTATTTGTTTAAACTTGATTGATTAAACCCATTTGTGGGAAATGGTTGAAATACACTAGGAAGGAACCAGGTGGTGGTGGCACATGCTTTTAATCCCAGCACTGGGAGGCAGTGGCAGGCAGATCTCTGTGAGTTCGAGGCAAACCTAATTTACAAGAGCTAGTTCCAAGACAGGTTCCAAAGCTACAGAGAAACCTTGTCTTGAAAAACTAAAACAAACAAACAAACAGACAAACCAAAAGAAATACACTAGGAAAAAGTAAGGGGGAACCTTCTGCAATACAGTTAGCAATCTGGACAGAAAAGCTATGTGATTATGTGATGCACTCAGTCCATGTTAAAACCTTTCCCATTCAACTGATGGTTATTGAGCCTACACTGCTTTAAATTCTGGTGGATAATGTAAGCAAGGGGGTCAGAATCAGGACTCAGCAATAGCTCAGCCATGGATCACGCACCTATCATGTCCAAGGACCTGGCTTCATATTAGGACAATGCAGTACAACAATGAGAATGAGAGAAGTCTCTGGATACTTCTCAAAAGCATAACTCTGGTCATACTTTTGTTGTCAAACGAAGACTGACAACCTTAGAAGGTACATAGTAGTGGAGGGTTTGCCTCAATGCATGGGCTCCACCTTCAGCACTACAAAATAATACAGAGAAATAAACAACTCAGCAAATGAAAACTGACAATATCATCTAGTTGCCACTAGTTGTAACACGATTGGTGTATTCTTAAAATTTTATTTTATTTATTTGTGAAGGTGGAGATGCATGTGCTGCAGCATGCAGATGCAATGAACAGTCCATCCGTATTACCCTCTGGAAGCGGCAGACAGACCTGTGAATGCATTCTCTACTACCCCCACATGGGTCATGGAGACTGAATTTAGGACACTTGACTTTGTGGCAGGTGCTTTTAGCCACTGCATCATCATACCTGCCCCAGTGAGATGGGGAGATTTTTAAAGGCACTAAATCAATTCCCAGGCACTAAATCAATTCCCATGCTCTTTCAAGTAGTATGAATATCAATTCCACAGAAATAGATGAGCATATGCCAGATACATGTCAATATTTGCTTTGAAGGAGGGGCATGTTAAAGAGGGATTATAGAGAGTTCTAAGAATTACAGTTCTTTTTAAATATTAAAGGAATTATCGATTAAAAATTATATGAAGTCAATATGGTAAAGTATGTGTTTTCTTGCTTAGGGTTAGAACATGACTATTATTTATTAAGCCTTCCCCTGTAGTTTTTTTTTTAAGTTCAGTGAACAACAAACAAACACAGCCTTCTATTGCTTCCTCTGTTCTGAGCTGTCGCTAGTGTGACCCAGGGAATGAGGCAGGTCCGAAATTTGGTGCTTGGCAGGAATGTAGTAAGACATTATCCAAGGAGTGGCCTGATTCAAACCTTTCCCTTTTCATCCTCTCATCCATCTGCCTTGGAACTTACTCCTGAGAACAACCCCACCTACGTATTTGAGGGTTGCCCATTGCACAGTGGTGATGTGGGAGTGTCATATATCAATCTGTTGATTTCATTGGTTAAGCAATAAAGAAACTGCTTGCCCTGATAGGTTAAAACATAGGTGGGAGGAGTAAACAGAACAGAATGCTGGGAGGAAGAGGAAGTGAGGTAAGACTCCTCAGACAGACTCCATAGCTCTTCTCAGAGACACACGAGATGAAGCTCTGACCCAGGATGGACGTAGGCTAGAATCTTCCCGATAAGCGCACCTTGGGGTGCTTACACACATTATTAGAAATGGGCTAGTCCAGGTGTGAGAGTTAGCCGAGAAGAGGCTAGATATAATGGGCAAGCAGTGTTTAAAAGAATAGTGTCCATGTAACTATTTCGGGCATAAGCTAGCCATGTGGGCGGCCAGGGTGCTGGGGACGCAGCCCCACCACTCCAATTACAACACAGTGGGAATGAAGGAAAATAGAACATGGCTGTGACTCACTTCAAGAATGAAGAACCTACTTCTAGGCATGGGTCCTGATTTAGGGGAAGAGATAGACATCTGTGATGATGGACATCTATAGGGAGGAAGTGAAAAGAGTCCCCAATGGGAGTCAGAGACTTGAAGACTGGGCCTGATTCACAATCAGATCCTATTCTTGCCAAGATCACCAAGTAAAGGGCCTCTGTGTTTTCGGGTTCCAGCAGGGACCTTGGTAAACATGGACGGTCCAGCTAGGCATAGCACTGCTGCTTCCTGGGAGAGAATCTCACAACCTCTGCCATAGAACTAGCCTCCTGTTCTGTATTGCTTGCAATATCCAGTGGAAACTGTCCTTGATCAACTATCAAGTTATGGAGAAGGGAGTTCTTTGTGTGATAGTGGCTTTAGAATACAACATACCAGCCAATTATGTGTGTGTGTATACATACATATATATATGGTCTAAACTTTTCATACAGGATACCCTTTGGTTCATATAATCCATGAGTCAAATTCATATATATTATAATCATAAAATTCATGAGTCTCTGACAGACCCTTGCATATTTTAGAATGATTTCTGACTTGAGAATTATCAAAGTTCACATTTGGATAGTCATGCTCACACACAATGGGACAGAGATTCTTAGGGACAAAGTGACTCATGGAATAAGAGAGATTTCAAATCTAGCTGAGCTGAAGGCATTTCTCCACTCTAACAGAATAAGTGAGATCTGAGTCTAATATCAAATTCTCTTGCTGCTAGAGAATTGATGTGGGAGTGTCATATCAATCTGTTGATTTCATTGGCTGAGCAATAAAGAAACTGCTTGGCTGGCCCTGATAGGTTAGAACATAGGTGGGAGGAATAAACAGAATAGGATGCTGGGCGGAAGAGGAAGTGAGGTCAGACTCTGCGCTGCTTCCAGAGGGACCGGACAGCCGCCATGCTCTGCTCTCCCAGGCAGCTGCAACCCACGATGGACTTAGGCTAGAATCTTCCCAGTAAGCGCACCTTGGGGTGCTTACACACATCATTAGAAATGGGCTAGTCCAGGTGCGAGAATTAGCCTGTAAGGGCTAGAGTTCATGGGCCAAGCTGTTCTTAAATGAATACAGTTTGTGTGTTGTTATTTCGGGCATGAGCTAGCCAAGCGGCCGGGGTGTTGGGGACGCAGCTCCGCCGCTCCATATTTCAACAGAGAATGGTCAGTTCTGCACTTGGATGCCGACTAGGAAGCAGGTCTCATTCTCTTCCCATGTCTCAGCACTGTGCTCCTGCCTCAGCCGGTCAGTTACTCCACTTCTGTCAGCTCTGCTCTAAGCAAGCAATTCAGGTGGTGTGCTAGGCTGAGCTGCTGAGGCACTGAGTGAGAAATGAAAGCCATGGTCCTTGGAAACAGTAGGTCCACTCTAATACACCCAGGCTACCCAACGGTCATCTCTGTCAGGCAGAAGCTACACGCTCAGTTCTGTCTTGTTCAATCAAAAGCAGCAGCAGCACAAACACAGAGGGATGAGGCACGGTCTGCACGGAACGTAGCTGAACAAACTTTGCTGTACGGAATTTAAGCCAGAGCCTGAGGTGGTGACGAGTTATGTACTGTGCAGTAATATTCGACACCAGCAAGGGTAGAGAAGTTCATCCTCTCTCAGCTGTCTATCTGGACTTCCTTTCACCCAAGTAGAAGTGTTCATTGTCCATAATCCCAGCAACAGCAGGAGTTCTCAGATCCCCTGCCCATTACAGACAGGGGATTTTCCAACCGGAATCTTATTTTTCCCACACTGTACAGATTCTTACTAACATGATTAAACTATGGCTAAGCAAATGGAAGCCAAGAGATGAGAACAAGAAATAAAACTAAAGGGATCATATTAAACTTGTATGCCTCGATTTCCAAGTTCTCATGGGGGCGAGGAAACACTTGCAAAAGATTTGAAATATTATGGGCTCCAATGAATGCAGCCTGTAGCATGATAGAGCATCCCCCTACAGCTTACAGCAAGTTAAAGTGGAGAGACAACTAACACTGACGGGTGTGCGAGGACTCGGCCTGCCACTCCAGGAGAGGCGCAGCACAAGTGTGGTGCAAAGCATAAATGTGGAGAAAGCACTTTAGACTCTCCACCACACGGTGCTGACAGCTGGCAAAGTGATATTGAAGATGATTTTATCGGTTCACTCACCTTAATTTTTCTCAATATAATACTAGGTATTACAAATATCATGGTCTATGTATATTTGCCCTCTCAGGATCCCAAAAAGCAAGCTAGCACCATCTAGTCTCAAAGTATTCAACAAAACCCCAGAAAATTCTAGGCAAGCGCCAAAGGATCATTCAGGTTATTTCTGAGCATCACTCAAGATGGTATGCAGGGATAGGGGT
>NW_026068153.1:43534-70222 GCF_014885135.2 Alexandromys fortis | reverse complement strand
CAGAGAGAGGACTGCTGAACTTGCCTAAAGGTGAGATGATCTTTCGGGGTTCCTGATTCATGAAAGAGTCTGCAAGACATTCTTCAGGACAAGCAGATAGTGACTGCCTTTGAAATTTCCTGCTTTGTGGAAATGTCTGCTGGAAACTATGGGCCTGTAGGCCGAAGATGGATGCCCCAACGGTATAGAGGAACTTTGGGTGACTGTCCAGGCAGCGAGATGTCTCTGTCGTTTCTAGAGCTTTGGATGTTAAGTTAAAGCCTTCTTTTTTTGTTTAAACAGAAAAAGGGGAAGTGATGTGGGAGTGTCATATCAATCTGTTGATTTCATTGGCTGAGCAATAAAGAAACTGCTTGGCTGGCCCTGATAGGTTAGAACATAGGTGGGAGGAATAAACAGAATAGGATGCTGGGCGGAAGAGGAAGTGAGGTCAGACTCTGCCTTGCTTCCAGAGGGACCGGACAGCCGCCATGTTCTGCTCTCTCAGGCAGCTGCAACCCACGATGGACTTAGGCTAGAATCTTCCCGGTAAGCGCACCTTGGGGTGCTTACACACATCATTAGAAATGGGCTAGTCCAGGTGCAAGAATTAGCCTGTAAGGGCTAGAGTTCATGGGCCAAGCTGTTCTTAAATGAATACAGTTTGTGTGTTGTTATTTCGGGCATGAGCTAGCCAAGCGGCCGGGGTGTTGGGGACGCAGCTCCGCCGCTCCATATTTCAACAGAGAATGGTCAGTTCTGCACTTGGATGCCGACTAGGAAGCAGGTCTCATTCTCTTCCCATGTCTCAGCACTGTGCTCCTGCCTCAGCCGGTCAGTTACTCCACTTCTGTCAGCTCTGCTCTAAGCAAGCAATTCAGGTGGTGTGCTAGGCTGAGCTGCTGAGGCACTGAGTGAGAAATGAAAGCCATGGTCCTTGGAAACAGTAGGTCCACTCTAATACACCCAGGCTACCCAACGGTCATCTCTGTCAGGCAGAAGCTACACGCTCAGTTCTGTCTTGTTCAATCAAAAGCAGCAGCAGCACAAACACAGAGGGATGAGGCACGGTCTGCACGGAACGTAGCTGAACAAACTTTGCTGTACGGAATTTAAGCCAGAGCCTGAGGTGGTGACGAGTTATGTACTGTGCAGTAATATTCGACACCAGCAAGGGTAGAGAAGTTCATCCTCTCTCAGCTGTCTATCTGGACTTCCTTTCACCCAAGTAGAAGTGTTCATTGTCCATAATCCCAGCAACAGCAGGAGTTCTCAGATCCCCTGCCCATTACAGACAGGGGATTTTCCAACCGGAATCTTATTTTTCCCACACTGTACAGATTCTTACTAACATGATTAAACTATGGCTAAGCAAATGGAAGCCAAGAGATGAGAACAAGAAATAAAACTAAAGGGATCATATTAAACTTGTATGCCTCGATTTCCAAGTTCTCATGGGGGCGAGGAAACACTTGCAAAAGATTTGAAATATTATGGGCTCCAATGAATGCAGCCTGTAGCATGATAGAGCATCCCCCTACAGCTTACAGCAAGTTAAAGTGGAGAGACAACTAACACTGACGGGTGTGCGAGGACTCGGCCTGCCACTCCAGGAGAGGCGCAGCACAAGTGTGGTGCAAAGCATAAATGTGGAGAAAGCACTTTAGACTCTCCACCACACGGTGCTGACAGCTGGCAAAGTGATATTGAAGATGATTTTATCGGTTCACTCACCTTAATTTTTCTCAATATAATACTAGGTATTACAAATATCATGGTCTATGTATATTTGCCCTCTCAGGATCCCAAAAAGCAAGCTAGCACCATCTAGTCTCAAAGTATTCAACAAAACCCCAGAAAATTCTAGGCAAGCGCCAAAGGATCATTCAGGTTATTTCTGAGCATCACTCAAGATGGTATGCAGGGATAGGGGTGTGTGACAGACAGGCAGTGGAAGGGTAGGCACTGTCCAGGTTATTCTGAACATCACTTAGAGATGGGATGCAGAGATGGGGCACATGTGATGGATGGCTAGCAGAAGAATGAGCATTGCCCAGCTTGAGGCAGAACCGTTATGAAAATAGAATTTGTTATACAATGCAAAATACAAAGAGCCATCAGTCAAAAGAATGTCTGTCAGTCTGAATGCTTGGAACTGTACCTGCCTGTCTTGGCTGAGCATAACTTCCACAGTTCTGAGACATAGAAATCAGCCCATAACATCCACAGTTCTGGGAGGAGACGACGGCACACTCCTAAAGCAGGGATTCTAGACTAAGCATGAACAGTCAGTCCCTTGTCTGGCTCTGCATCTAACTACTTGTGAGCTGTGTCTTTCATCTCTTCCTTCACCTGCTAATAGCGATGTAAGACTAGTTCAACATTCATGGTCTCTGCATACTCCAAGTCAGACTATATCAGAGATCTAATTGGGAGAAATCTTCAGTTTTTGCATGTTGAAACAAAGGAAAACTATTGAAATTGAGGGACCATTTTCTTCAGAGGGTGTGATGTTCTTGACCTGGAAAACAGGAGTGCCAGAGAACACCAACAACAAAAAGACTACCTCGTGTTCACTCTTCCCAGGATGCTCGTCAGAGGCCTAGGAAGAAAGATGGAGAAATCTTTCTGAGAATCTCGGAAAGGAGAAATAACTGATTGTAAAAATAAAAGAAGGGGTCGATGGCATTTTGGTCTATTGCTTCCTTTTAAGGGGATAACACAAGCCTCTTAGAGGGGAAGAAGGTGAGAGAAAGGCACAGCTCACAACTGTTTAGAGATGGCCGCTATTAAAGCCAGACTCAGTGGCTCTTAGCCCAGAGCCCAGGATCAGGTAAATTCCTTCAGCTATCCCATTCTATTAGGCACCTTTGCTTGATCACGACAATTTTCTTGCAGAACACTGACAGACAGTGCTAACAAATACAATTTTATTTTACATGTCAAACTAGGGATTTCATCAGGACCACACAGACGTACAATAATCTCCATAAATGACCTTGGGCATGGGAGTTCTCATCAAAGACACTGAATTCAAAGCAAATAGCTAGCCTCAGTCTGTGTTTGTCTAAATCAGTGTTTGTTGTGTCCAACTGTTGCCCTCTGAAATTTGAGAATAACATCCTACAGTGTTGCTGGACGCTCCTGGTGGAGATAGACTTGGGTTAGTCTATGGGAACTGGTCACCATAACCATGAAATTACTGCTTAGCAAGCAAGTATGGTACCACCCACCCACCCCTGACTTTGCAGTCAGTATCTAGGAGAGGTAGCTATGAAGACGTGACAGCCATGGTTAATAAAGCCACAAAATAAAAGTTTTGACACTTTAGACAGGAACTAAACATGGCATGTACATAAAGTTTAAGGAACTGCATATATAACAAGAGAGGAAAACCTGTCAGAGAAGGTCCGTATCCTTTTGATGAAAATCAAGGATCCCCGCAATTCCCCTCAATTCTGAACCTTTTCTGATACAGGAAAATTCTAGGTGGGAATGAGGTTGGTAAATCATTGACAAATGAAAATGATAGTTTGTTTCGTTGGGCCTGAAGTGCTCAATGCGCTTAGCTTGCATAAGCTCTTTGTGTTCCTGATTTGGTAAATTTTCCTAATACTCCAGTGAGTGAGGTATGATTGGTAGCCCAATTTTACAGGTAAGACAACTATGATACTAAGAAGGTTGAAGGTTTCCTGAAGTCTCACAAAAAGAGTAAGTCGAAAATATCGGACTATAATGAAATGAGCGATACTATTACCCATCATTCACCATTGCCGAATGGACCTGAGCAGTGCATTCTACCTGGGATAGAGGCTGCTCCAATGGACTCTGTTTGGTTCACTGTTAAATGCCATAGGAAAATCCTCAATCACAGGGAGGGAGGGAGGGAGGGAGGGAGGGAGGGAGGGAGGAGGAAGGGAGGGAGAGGGAGAGAGAGTTGAGGAGGAGGAGGGAGGGGGGAAAGAGGGAGAGTGCACGCCTTCACAAGTTGAAAGAATCACCCTCCAATAAAGCTCATGCCTCATCTGCCATGCATTTCCCTCCTCTGTAAATAATGAAGAGGCCCCTGATGGAAGGAGAGGACACCAAGAGGAGAGTTTACTAGTGAGAAGAGATATGAGAAGAACAGATTCCTGAGCTGGTTTATTATGAGCTCAGCCAATTATAAGCAGCAATTCTGACACTAGTGTAAATAACAGAGCCTGCCAGGAGTCAGCTGATGGAGATTCTCTGTTCAGTGTATGTCACAGCTACATGATGAAGGGGAGGCGTTGGATGGCATATGCGGTACACAGGCATAAATATGTGAATAATCTCACAGGTTTGAGGCTTCCAAAGACTAACCGTGACAGATATGAACTACAGTGTCTTCCCATAAGACCAGAGGACTAATGATGATAGGTGTGAGCTCCAAGGGTACAGCTGCATCTGAAGGGGCATCATTTGACCTGGCCTCTGGCCAGGGGTGGAGTAATGAGAAGCATTTAACTGGGTCAGATGGGAATCTGAGAGCTTCCAGCACCACACTCCTGCTGGAGAAAGATGGCTAGCAGACTAAACGAAGCTAATTGCCTTGTCCAAGACTGGTGGTGAAGTCAAAGGAAGGCAGTCCTACTGAGCCCAGCCAAATGAGACCATTTCGCATGCAGACAAGAGAGAGGCACTAGGGGAACAGAGGCCATTTTGAAGGGAGAGACAATACTCTCAATATTTTAGTCACCCTGCACTGGATTATTTATTCGGCAACTGGCAGTGAAATATATTGTCATTTAGTCAATGTGTCAACAAATGTTAGAATGAATTCCATTTAGTGCCATAAACAGTCGATCTTACAGACGAGGAGCTTTGCCGACCTTCCTCAACTGTGCCACTTCTCCTGGTTCTCGGTGTGGACAGAGCATGCTCAGCTCTTCACTGCGGCTGTGTCTCTACCTCAGCTAGTTACAGAGAGTCACTTATTGGGACCTCCATATGCAAGTGATGCAAGCGAACACATAAACTAGGAATCAGAACTTCCAGCCTGTGAGGGTACTGCTTTTTAAAAGGGTTCTTCTGTAGGCTACAGTTTGAATATCTCTGTCCTAAGAAGCCTGCCCTTAGGCTGGGGGTCATTCAGAAGACATTTTTAGGTGTTGGTTGGTTTTTTGTTTGTTTGTTTGTTTTGTTTTGTTTTTGGGAATGCATCCAAAAGAGCCCAATACACCCTTGCAATAAACATTAGGGAACTGTGGCCTCTCTCCCCTCCCCCACCTCTACTGGCAGCTTACACTAAGATGAGGCCACCACACTGTGGGCTCCACTCTCAGCAGGGAAGGTCAGGGGAGGCTGCTGCTGCTCTACTGATACTGTGTTCTAAACCTGATGTTGCCAAGGGGCTCAGTGCTTTGCTCTCCAGACACTGGGCCGTGCTTAGGGAGGTCTCAGAATCCCTTCTATGCTTCAGAGACATTATCTTCTCATTAACTGAAATCACATATTACAACTGGTCTCTGCCTCTGCCCAGGTCAGAAAAGCAGGGCAGGCATTTAGGAATGAGGGTCACACCCAATACACAATGTACTCCAAACCCAACAGGCAATGGGATGCAGAAGTGACTCTGTTTTGTAAAAAACAAGGATAACAATAGAAAAGAGGCCAAATGCTGCTGATGGCTCCAGTCTTACTGACCTCTGCTGAGCTTTCCTGTCTCCTAAAATTTCCTTAAGGTTTTCAGTAGCTTCCTTTAGATTCTGAAGCTGACCTGTGGGCTTTTGCATCAGCGGCCCCGTGAGAAAAGGGGCTAAAGCTGGATGTTTGTCTGCGCCAGACTCAAATTTCATTTGGACCCAACACTAATTGAGTATCTCCGAATGAATCTCACTCGTGTTTGTATTTACAAAATGATATACTGAGTTCAATCGCTGGGCATCCCTCTTGAGCCAACCTAGATCCCTGTCCATCACTGTGCTCAGTTATACAATGTGGTCTCCAGGAGCATGCATGCCCACAATGTCCGAATAGTATCTGTACATTGTAAGAAAACTGACAAACTTTGTAAGACAGTCTCCATGTTTGAATCATTCGCAATCCATCTTCATGTACATTAGGATTTGGATTAGAATTTCTGAGATGTCATGAGGGATTTTTTTAAACTCCATAGTAATAAAGAATCAAGAAACAGATATTTCTTCAATTTCATCCCATTTGTAGTTTATGTCCACATTTAGATGTGTCTGGGAAGATCTCTAAACTGACATTGGTGTGAGAGGCTCCTGGGATTCACAAATACCATTTCTATAGCCCTCTGAAAAATGGGGGAGGGGCATGGGGAAGAGGCAAATATGAGCGGCAATAAATTGGAGCTGATCTCCTACCACAACCTGAAATGATACTTGGGCCAGGTTATCACCACATCCTCCCTACTGTAATAAAAGCTTGTCTGTCTCTCCCAGATGCCCAAACCTGAGTACTAATATCTCCCCCAAATGCTTGGACTAGAAATTTCTTAAGAGTTTTCCAGGGCAGAGAGAGAGAGAGAGAGAGAGAGAGAGAGAGAGAGAGAGAGAGAGAGAGAAATGAAAAATAATTGTCACACCATAGACATCATAAGACATCATAAGTTTAAAGACAAGGCAGAATCTGGCATTGAGAACTGCAGTAAATAAAACAAATAATGGATTCTTTAGGATCATAAAGTTCAACCAACCATAAAACATGCAAAGATCCTTCTCTGAGGGACATCCAAGCCTCTGGAGTCTTCCTTCTGTTCCTGAAAAGCCCCCAAAAGGCTCAACTATGATTCTTCCCCAAAGCATGTCGAAAGCAAGGACTTCTTCCATAGACCTGAAGCTCTGAGTGACTGATGGATCCTAGGCTGGTCACACTGTCGTGTTGCTAGATTTTGATACTAGCTTCTGACAAAGATGCATTCAAGGACAGTACTGACTTTTCTTAGTGGAAGATCTGCCTCTAACTAGTTAGGGGACTTCAGACAAACCCTTAACGGCCAATATTCTTCAGTTGACATGGCAAATCCTACATTGCTGACCTGCTGTCATTGTGAGGACCAATTAAAATGAATAGCTCCTGAGTGAAGGAGGCCCAGAGTGTTGATGGTTGTCACCACTCCTCATGTGGGTGGCAGAAATGTGACTCTACCCAGATGTCTCACCAGTTAGAATTTAGTTAGAAGGGACTTTGGAAACACATCAGTTGGTAAAGTTTTTGCATGTAAGCATGAGGACATTGGTTCAATTCCCAGTACCTACATAAAAGCATGGATATGGAAATTACATAAATTTAGTGCTGGATAAGGAAGAGACAGTAGGATCCCCAGGGTTCCATGGCCAGCTAGCTTAGCCTGGTTGGTAAATCCCTGCACCACGTGAGAGAACCAGTCTCAAAATACAAGATAGCAACTGAAAAGGTGGATCAGAGAATAAAAGTTCCTGTTTCTCTCGTAGAGGACCTGAGTTTAGACCCTAGCACTCCTGCTGGCCAGCTCACAATCACCAGTAAGTCCACTCCAGGGACATCCAATGTCCTCTTCTGGCCTCACAGGCATCTGCACTCACATGCATACACAGAGAGAGAGAGAGAGAGAGAGAGAGAGAGAGAGAGAGAGAGAGAGAGAATAAATATTAAAAAAAAATAAGCTGGGCGGTGGTGGCACACGTCTTTAATCCCAACACTCGGGAGGCAGAGGCAGGTGGATCTTTGTGAGTTTGAGACCAGCCTGGTCTACAAGTGCTAGTTGCAGGACAGGATCCAAAGCTACAGAGAAATCCTGTCTTGAAGATGTGTGTGTGTGTGTGTGTGTGTGTGTGTGTGTGTGTATTAAATGGTTGCTGAAGACCATGAATGGTTGTTTGAATTACACCCAAGCTTGACCTCTGTCCTTCATATATACATCCACACATGTGCACTTAAACACATATGAACATGTGGATGAGCACACACATACATATGAAAAAGAATTCAGTAAGTGAAACATCTAAAAGAAAGGAGGGTTGGCTCATGTCACCACTCTGTTCTCAGTCATCACAGTTCCTGTTGGACTCTATGTCCCTGGACTCTGGGCCTCTGTGGTGTAGTCTTCCATGTTTGCGGCTTTCCTCACTAAATACACTTCGTCTGCATTCTTGGGTCATGACTCCGGCCCCTGGCTACAGAGAAACCTGCCAATAGACCCCAGTGAGCATTTCCAGGGTTGCTGGGAGGATCAAACTACAGACAAATAAACAAAACTAAAGTGTTGGGAGTGGTTTTCCTTTTATCTTGGCTCAGGCAACAACTATCTCTTTAACCTTGAAAAAGTCACTTCATTTCTCTGGACATCAATTTCCTCATCTGTGAAGATAATCTCCAATTTCCTTTGTTGTTCTAAAATTCTATAACTTGAGGAAAAACAGCTGCAAGAGGATTCCTCCTTATCTGGTATGTTGAGCTGTCAGAGCAGAGGAATGAGACGGCTGAGCCTGGATCAGCCCAGCTTCGAAACTCAAATTCTTTCTGGCTTTTTAGCTATCCTAACTGGCCTATTTTATTCATTATATATGGGTTTAGACTGCAATTTCATGGTGATGAATCCTTCTCCATGACCAAAATACCACTGGGTCCATACTATCCCCATCCTGCTGGGCTGAAACCAAAGTTCCATTCACAAGGAAGAGAAAATGTGTTCTCAAACCTGTTAGAGCCAGTTGGAGGGATGGTAAAAGCCTTGTAGGTGGAAAGAGGGGAGGGAGGGAGGGAGGGAGGGAGGGAGGGAGGGAGGGAGGGGGGGGGGAGGGAGGGAGAGAGAGAGAGAGAGAGAGAGAGAGAGAGAGAGAGAGAGAGAGAGAGAGGAACACACACAGGCCCCACTTGTATTGGCTACAGGCTCCCCTAAGAAGCCCTGTCTATCTGACAAATTGAAGGCTAGGCCAGATTTATGGGTTTTCTAAACTTAATCTGAATGAAGCCTGCTCTGACCTACAGAAGGTCACTCAACCGTATTGAATGGTTGTCAGCATCCCATGGCCAAATACAAAGTGAGTAAGTATCTAAGACAGGTGTAAAAATGCCCCTGCTTATCCTTGGAGACTCTGTCTGCCTTGGCATGGAATGGTCCTTCCCTGAGCACGGATGCTTTCCACACAGGGACCTGAAGTGCTCATCTAGACCAGCAGCCTGTCACTGTCACTGGGCTTCTCAAGAGACCATGAGGACATGGTGGTCCTGTCCCACTCACTACAGAAAGGGGCAGCACCGACAGCAGAGGAGGCCAAGGTGACACACAGACTGCGCTACACTGGCCCTTCTCGTGCCGCATCCCACGTGTCCCCGTTCAGCCCAACAATCATGCAACCTTTCCTGCACTGGCTTGTTTGTCATTGAACATACTTTTATTCTGTCTCCCTGCATGGTCATCAGTGTTATCAGACACCGCAGGCTGTGTGAGGTAGCCTCAGCTTTACCATCTCTGGCACTGCCTTCGGCTCACTGGCTTCCATACAGGCCCAGCAGAGACACTGTCTGATAGTACCCTAACATGGAAGTGGGCTCCGTCCCTAGAAGCCTCTGCCACGCATGCACTGACAGGAGTTTAACTAGAGCGTAGCCCATTCTCTGATTGCTGAGATCACCCATAGGTTTGCTATAAAAGTTGACAAATAATATCTCCACTGGCAAAGAGTTTTGGTTCCTCACCTCGAGTTTTTTCCACATCTAACACTGTACTTAGAGACCTGTCTTTTTATCACCTGTTCTATCTTCACTCTTGTGGTCCAGGTCAGAAATATGGCTGGTAGGGGATCTATGGGAAAATGTCTCCACTCCTCCAACAGCTCTGGATATTGCTTCTCACAAAGGGTTTTATCAGCACACAGATGACCCCAGGCTCGGCCTTTCCTTGAGGATCAAGCTCTGATTGTGTGTGTCAAGAGTATCCATGGAAGTCGAGATGAGCGAGTGGAATCTACAGCTCCTTCCAGGAAGACACATGACTTAGGAAATAGGATTGGTAGGACTGATTTGGGCATTAAACCTTTTTACAGTTTTCTTTGTTTTAGCCTAGTCAAAGAATATAAGAATAAAGTATATTTCATATCATCAGATGAACTGCTCTTAAGTTAGATCACGAATGACTTTTCCTGCCCCTTTCCCTCAACTCTGGAAAGGATTTCATAGTGTCCGCAGTGCATTGCGTCCTCTCCTAGCACCCCGGAGGATTTTGTGGTGTTTACTAGTTCACAGGAGAGACTTAGAGTTAGGAACCATAGGGTTCCACATTGGAAGAGTTTTCTCAGTCTGATGCAGCATGTGAAACTCTGTGATGCCTTCCTGGAGGACCTGGGGACACCTTGTCATCACTGCAAAGCCTGGCTGTTTTCACTGCAAAGTGAGGGTGCTCGAAATCCCCCCAGAAATAAATGTTTCATGACAACAGCAAATGGATGTATGGTGCAAGTAGTTTTTAAAGATGTTTATTTATTTACTTACAATAAATTTCTATTTATTACCTTTATTATCTTCCCCTCTCCATCTTTCTGTGTGTGTGTGTTTGTGTGTGAATGTGTGTATATATATATGTATGTATATATATATATGTATGTATGTATATATATATATATACTTGATCACACACACACACAATGCATATGCAGGTGACCAAGGAGGCATTGGATATCCTGAAATTGAAGTTACAGGCATTTGTGAGCTGCCAGATGTTGGTACTGGGAACAAAAACCATGTCCCTTGCAGAGCAGCAAGTATTCTTAACTACTGAGCCATCTCTCTAGCCCTCAATCATGGTTTTTAACTAACCTATAAAATTAAACTGATAAGCAGGAAGTAGCCCAGTCCATGGCATAGAATAAGAAAAAGAGCACAATCCAGTGAGTATTTTATGTGTAGCTTAAGATCAGTAAAGACATTATCCGTCTCTATAGGGCTAATACCAGGCACAACGTCTCACTATTGGCAACAACAAGGAAGTGATTAACCTCCAAGTGAGTAGATGGATAGATAGATAGATAGATAGATAGATAGATAGATAGATAGATGATAGATGCATGCATGCATACATACATACATAGCAGGCACATGTATGCACACATAATCATGTGTCCATACCACTCATCACATATCACTTATCACCCACTATGATTGTCCCTTTGAGGATGCAGATCTTGTGTTATTCATCACTGTATCCTGAGCATCTATGCAATCTCTCGCTAATAGTTAATGCTTGGAATAGAAATGAGGATGGAAGGAAGGAAGGAAGGAAGGAAGGAAGGAAGGAAGGAAGGAAGGATGGAATAAATGGTGATCTACAATATGTGAAATAATGTTTGTACCCTCACAATCCCCATCGTTCCTCAGATGTTACAGAAACAACCATAAGCCCACTTTTTAACGCTTTGAGAGATATTAAGGAGAAAATTCAGAGAGTGAGAAAAAGGACAGAAGAGGAAGAAGAAAGAGGAGGGGAGCAAGGGTAGGAGGGAGGAAGACAGAGAGGAGAGATGAACAAAAAGGCGAGAGTGATTAAAACTGACAAAACTCAAGAAAAGGTGAAGCTCATATCAGCGGGCAGGAGGATGCCTGTAAATATAGTACTGATGCTTGAGGAATGAGATATTAAGATCCTAGAAGGTGGAAAAAGACAAGGAGCTGAGGGGGACAACAGTCACCAAGAAAGTGAATTACACACAGAAATTAATTATATTGCTATTCTTCTATTACTAATCCTTTAGGATTTTAATTTTCATGTTTTTAAAGAGACTCTAAAAGTTCTCAGCAGAGGTGAAGTGTGGCAGGATAATAATTACCTTAGGCGTCAAACACACGCTCAGATGTGTTAGAGGTGAGGGATTGAATATTTGCCTTGACATGCAAACATTCTCCTGTATCCCATGCTTCATCAAGTCATCGTAGTTACATCTGTATCACAGTCCAAGACACAGAGTTTGGGCTAGCTCATTCTAAATGAGTTAGAATTTCATTCAGTGACAAATGCAAGCAGCTACCCAGAGGTGCAAGTTACAAACAGGCCAGAGAAGTCGGAGGACAGGTGCAAAAGAAAGGCATGAACCAGAAACATGATCCAGAGCTCAGTCAATGCTTGGGAAAGGCTATTTCTCTTTCCCTGCTGCTGCTCCCAAGAGCAGTGTTGATTACCAGATAACCAGGGCCTTTGGTGTTCCATAGAATCAACAACTTGGCAGTCACAAAGTGACCAAAGTGACGGGCATCAATGCTAATCACACAGGCCTGTCTGTAACTGGACCCAGGGCAGGCTGTTCTCCACCTGGCTGTCCAGGAAACCTACTCCAGACCCTCCCCCATGAAACCACTAACCACACTTGCTAGCTGTTTCCTTGCCTGCAAAGTGGCCTGTGCCCTCTTCTGGTTTGCATTATTCTATTCCTTCCAGCCTGTGCCCTGAAAGCTGATACCTTTGTTCTTGGGGGTGCTGTGTTTGCCACCTGACGATGATTTGACATGACAGAGTGACAGAAAACAGACATAGGGGGTGGAATAAAAGAATAAGGGACTCCAGTGCTGCACTGGCAGCTCCGGGCAGGGCTGTCCATTAATGAAGGTGCCTGTGAGCCAGCATTCTGTAGCCACCTTTGCTACAATGGCCCAGGAATCCCTGCCAGCCACAAAGGACTGATGGAAAGCACTCTTTCTTTGCTGGTCATGGATCTTTACAAAATGACGGTGGGTTCTTCACATGCCCTTCTGAGTTCTGTGTGACTCAACTTCTGTCCCCCCCAATGCCCATTGCTCTTTCTAGGGCCCAGCATTCATGATTTTGTTACCTCTTCTTGGGCTCTGTGACTTTTCTGACTATTAGGGAGGTAGAAGTCATGGGTGTTACCATTTGCCCATAACACATTATAGGCACTCAATAGATGATCTCAAGCAAGGATAGCGTCAAATAGGTCATCAAGGTGAATGACCTGTCCAAGTCCATGGTAGGCAAGTACAATAAGGAGTGAAGGTTCCAGAGGACAGCTTCAAGTCTGGAGTCAGTGTAAAGAGCAATGTTCTTTAGGAATTCCCTTTAATTTAAAACATCCCTCGAGGGAGGACGGAGACCCACAAGACTCAGGGAGGAAATTTTCTAGATTTAGGAATCTCATAAAGTTTTAAGATGCACAAGACTCTTCGTCAAGGTTCAATGAGTGGAAAACAGTTGTTGAAAGACTCTTCGGTGGAGTCTTCCCATCAGCCAGGGAATCCCAAGGATGTGCCTTTCACCACCTAGGCTTGGGTGGACTTTGTCTTTGAGTCACCCAGGCTCCTGTAAGTACCAGCAAATCCACTGGTTTATCAGATTAGCCCTGGGTAGAAGAATTTCTTTAGTCTGTGACTTCTCTAGGTCAATATTTTGTAATAAGTAAATGGGAAACATCACTAAACAGGATGTGATAATCTATGGTGCGCTTCACCCTGAAATGAACAAGACAAACCAGCGCAGGTCCTAACATTGTGCTGTTAAATTCTCAATAAATAGTTTTAAGTTAAATGGTCATTTTCATTAAACCTTAAAATATGACATAGATAAAAAGATAAATAGAGCTGGGACTGGTGGGTCCTGGTAGCTCTACTAACAACTGTTGGGTCATCCACATGTTCCTTTCTCATTTCCAACACAGATTAGAGTAAGGTACAGGGTACAAGGAAGTTGGAGAGTGGACACAGGATTTGTTATGACAGGAGGATCTTTTCCTCCAACTTGCTTTCAAATGTCAGTGGCCCAAACCAGCGGTTTGTGAAGATCCTGGAAGGGTATGCAGGTAAAAAGGAGAATCACATAATTAGGGTATCAGGCCCATGCCCACTGAAGTCAAGAAAGCCCAGCTTTTACTTCTGCACACACTGCACCCAAAATATTGCAGAATGGCATTCGATGGTGATCAAACTAAGATCAACTATGCAAGGCCAAATTAAGGACTAGGATTATTGGCCTAAGCACTTGAGTTATTTCTTTTCTGCATGCGTTATCATCTTTGAGGCATTACTAGACCTCAGATGGGGATGATGGTGATAAGGTAACATTCTTATATTAATGCATGCCTATCTGAGGATATTCCATTTACAAGAGTCTGAGAAGATGGCATCATTTTTTTAAAAAAGGAAGTTGAGCTACAAGATATTGAGGACCTTTCTCAAGTTCCAGCATCATCTGGAGAGTTCAGATTTGGACACACACAGGCCATATTCTTCATCCCACAGTCACCCAGGAAAGAAGACTGGTGTGAGAACTGAGCTATGGTAGGGCTCAAGAACACAGCAGGCACTCAAACTGCATCATGATGGCATCAGGCCACCATGAGATCAACTCCTGCATATCTACATCCCTTTGCAACTCTTTCCGTTCTGTACCATTTTTTTTTAAACTGGTACATTCACTCCCCAAGACCCCTGCTGATTATCATGTTTGTTTTCATCTTAAATGTTCAGAAAGCATTCAGTGTAAATAAAAGGTAACATGTTAATCTGCTTCCGTTTTCTGGGTAATGTTGTGTCTGTTATTCAGAAAGCAAAGCTTTGAATGAAGGAGGTACCCTTCCCTTTGTGAAGGTTCAATGTAAGTATATGAGTACAAATTCTGAACTCTTGAAATCATCAGTCTCCCCAGTGTTCCCACAATTTTTTACGTGGTATATTCCTATTTTAATTCTTTAGTGAAAAACTCTCCAGATACCACTCAGTGGAAGAGCCTTCAGACAGGGAGGTGAGAGGTTTTAGGACAAGTGGGAGGCTGGAATCAATCACTCAGTGACCCCATCTAAACTACACTACCACCCTGCATCACCCAGATTTAATATTTCTTCTCAACCTTCAACCTCCGTCGAGTTAATTATTAAGTTTGTTTGATTTTCTCCTTTGTAGAATAGAGACAATGGAAGGAAGACAACATCACCACCCCTAAAGGCATCACCAAGAACATCTAGGAGGAAAGGGGAAAACTGTGGTCTGCACAAACACAGCTCTGAGTTCCACACCTTGCTTCTCTCCCGCTGCCCTGAACAATCATTCAGGACCCATAATGAGAGGACGCCAAGGCTGATTTTAGCCATAAATCACACATGAATACTATGACTGGGAAGAGACACCATCAGCTCCTCTTCCTTCAAGGCTGCTAGCTAGGTCTTAGTCAATTACTTATGAACGAAGATTTAAAGACTGCAGAAGCCCCACTGCCAACAAAATATGCTTCTGCTGTTAGCTTTCTTTCCCCTTGGAATGATTCTCTAGCCCCCCCTGGAAGGGATTCCAGCATGTTCTCTGCATCTGTAGGAAGTGTGTTCGCAGGGAACAGCAATTAACCGATGCGAGGCTAATCGAGATCTTGCCTCTGCTACCTTTCCAGCATACTGCCAACACTCCTTGGGTAGCCTAATGCAAGACAAGAAAACACACAGTGATGGGGGAGAAACTATACCTTGTTTCCGACATATTTCTCAAGCTGTTTAAATATGAAACAAAATCCTACCAGGCTACAAGCTTCCAGCTGTTATGATTTCATAAGATAAATTTACAACTAGAGAAACAGCATGTTTGCTTTTATAAAGTATGGAAATATAAATGTTCCAAGTGTTAAAACTGTCCAAACAAATTAATTCAAGGAAAAATAGTTGCCTTGGATTCAGTTCTCTTCCTCTGCCGTCTTTTAAGGAAGCTATTGAGACACTGTTCCAAACACCGTGAGTGGTGTCTAAAGGCATTCAATCTCAGCAGGCAGATGCCTCCTGTACACGTGTTAACCCAAGGGGGTCCAGGAGGGGTATCAGGAAGATTCCTGCCTATTCCTTCACTGCCCATCCAAGTCATTAAAACCTCCACTTAGCCTCTCTCTCTCTCTCTCTCTCTCTCTCTCTCTCTCTCTCTCTCTCAACAGAAGAAAAAACCATTTGCAAAAGCTGAGACTGGAAATCTTATGATGTGCTCCAGTTTCGGGTGTGAGCTCAAATGAAAAAAGACTTTCTTTCCTCAGTGACTTTGAAAAGAAGAGGGTAGTGATTAACAGCAATATATTTTTTAATGAAACGTAACCCGTCATCCCTGTCATCTTCTGGCCATCCTCGCTTGTACGCACCTCACTGACAAGAGGAATAATAATGGTCATACATCACTGCTCTCCGCGTCCAATCATCTAAATCTTCCCTTGCCGCAGCCTCTGAGACTCAATTACTTTATTGACATGCAATCTTCATAAGGGGAGAAATATTGTGCGTGTAAGGTCACTTGGTTATGAAGACATATTATCATATTATCTGCATGAGGGTTGCAGGGCTAAGACCTGACAGAGCTAATTATAATGGTACATGATAGAAAGCTCAGTATACATTATTCGCTTGGCTGCACTAAAGGTGAGCTCAGTCCATGACATCATGGTTTTTTGAAAAAATAATGCAACTTTGGCTTGGTAGCCATAACTTTTTTCCTTTAACTCTCTAACATTTTTACTTTGGTGTTTTTATAGTACCGGTTAATATGTTTTCTGGTCTCCAAGGAGAAAGATGGCATGCTACAAAGTGTGGTGTGTGTCTGTGTGTGTGTGCAAAATCGACCCCAATATAACCAACACCAAGGTTTCAGTTCACTTCCCAGCAGCTGAAATGGAGACTCCAGTGAGAAGTGTAAAGTGACAAACGAGTCAGTTTGATGAGAGAGTAGGACATCCCCTTGCCTCACCTGCAATTAACCCCTTCTCAGCATCTTCTTTCTCTTGGTCTCTCAGGCAGCGCCTTGTCTTGCTAGGTGTTATTAGCTGTAGCTGCTTTATTCCAATCCATGTTATTTGCGATGTCCCCATCCAGGAGACTGGGGCCCTGCTAAAGCACCCGCCAGTCTATCACTCTAGCTTTTCTCCGTGCCTTCAGCCCATTCACCTTCTCATTTACTCAACTCTCATGCCCCATTGGAGAGGCCAGGATGAAGTTTTCTAAGGGCAATTTGTCAAGGAAGGAGCATCAAGGCCAAGAATCTGGGCCAAGTTGCTGGGGAAAGGATTGGATGGATCGCTGATGAGTCACCAGGAAGTCAAAATCAAGTTGGAGCCAGCACCAACACTGAAGCCCTAGACATACTTTAGGGTTGTTAGGCGCTTTCAGATCCGAGGAAGGAAGCGGCTGTAAACATCACTGCGGTCTAGGCTAGGCTGGCTCCTAGGTCTCACCACACGCTCCATCTTAAGTACTAATTTAATAAAGGAGAGAGCTGAGGCCTTCTAAGCTCCAGAAATGGCCTTAGCCATGCATTAGCAGTGCCTTGGCCCAGTTACAAGAGGAACAGAGTAGCAAAACAAGAAATTAAGGCTGTCTAAATTCCACCCTCCATATACTCTCTTAACTCAGTCATCTGAATCTCTCAGACCAAAGGCTCATTAATGATGGCAATGTTAGCTGAAAAAGAAAACTCAAAGAGGGAGCCAGGGACATTTTGTGTGAACTATAAATAAAACGGTACATAATTCAGTGTTCTCGTTAACTAAACCGGATGCTAAGGCAGGAGGCCTGGTGAGGAGTCCACTGTCTTGCACCTCCATGTCCAACATCTCCGAATGAAGATGTTAACAGGATACCTGACTCCAAACGCTGAGATGCTGAGAGAAAATGGAGAGCCGATAGAGAGAATGAGACTGGGATTCAATAAATGAAGCACTTGCTCCACCCTCCAGCACGCGTCACACTTGCCATGGCTCTTCAGGAGATGACTATGAGAACTGTATTATCCAGAAGGAACGATGCCTTGCTAGGGAGATAGCACAGCAGGTAAAGTGCTTGATCAGCACACGTGATGGCCTGAGTTAGAAGCCGAAACACATGTTTAAAAAATACCGGGAGTGTTGGTGTGTACTTATAATCCTAGCTGGGGATGTAGGGAAAGATGGATGGATCCCTAGGCCTTATAAGTCAGCTAGCTTGAGGTCCCAGTGAGTAAGACAGATTGAGGTCTTGTGTTAAAACCACAACAAAACTATAAGGTGACTGGATCCTCTGGGTCATGATGTTCACACTTGAACATTCGGGTGCACATGTGTGTGCATGTGTGCACACATACACACAGGGATTGGGGGATGAAAAGAAACATGTTTTACAAAAAGTGTGATTGGTGAGGGGCAGATAGATACTGCCTGTTTGGGACTGATACTCAGGTTGATGACAAAGGACTAGACAGATAAGGTAAACTCCCACAGCAACGTGAGGCATCACTGATAATCCTGGATATCGTCAGAATAAATTATACAAGGGCTCATTAGTTATTAATAACAAAAGTCAGTTGGTCCTCCACAGCCATTGAAACTGTCTGAGAAAACCGAAATTAAAACTGTTCTCAGATACCTTTGTCATAGAGTAGAAAGTCACTAGGGTCCTGAAGATGAATACATCAGAATGCGAGCAGAGCCCTGGTCTCTAACAGGATCTCTCTGGCTATGTAGTCATCAGAACGTGTTCTGTGACATCCTCCCTCCAACCCAGCAGTCAGGAGACACCAGGTGTGATAGTCGGGGACATCTGGGACTCTGACACTAGATTCCTGTAACACATCCTCAGTTCATATGTGATGTTGAAGAAAACCAGACACTGGGGCAAGGGGAGAGACCTTTCTAGACAATCTAGGACACAAGCCTCAGACTCCGATCAAGATAGGAATACAATCTACGACCAATCAGCTGCAGTCACTACCTTTCAAAGTAGCTTCCCTTGTAGGAAAAACTCCCACTTTCACTAGTTCTTAAGTAACTATTTCAAATCAATGGCCCTGTGATAGTCTCCAAATTTATCAATGAATCAGAAATACAACATCATATAAATAACCCAATAACCTTATGAAATGACAATGGCTATCACACTCCTGTCAAATAAGAAGCTGAGGCTGAGAAGTCATATTAATCTCCCCACGATGAACAGCACCTAACTGACTTAGCTCTTTTTGTGGAATTGCCCATTTTCATGGAGATTTTTGTTCTTACTGTACAAAAGGAAATTTACTAACTTGACCACTGGTAGATAAGGCAATTATCATTCTTGAAGCGTGTCAGTATGTCCTTCTTGTGGATAGAACCAGTACTTGGTTAAATTCTTTGCCTAACGGCTTCAGGAAGGTAAGGCCTTTCTCCTACGAGGAGGCAACACTGTATACAGCCAAGCTTCAGAATGAAAAGGGGGCATCAAAGAAAAGGTGTGCTGGGGTGGGGCAGGGCTGATGCCCCTACTGTATTACTGAAAATCAAGTCAAACATGTACTCCTTTTGTTCCAAAATGGTGATTCCTGTCAAAGGCTGCTAGCCTTCAGAATAACTAACTCTATTAACACAATGCATTTATTCCTTAGGAAGAGCTGCACTTTAAGAATTAATACTTCTTTATCAAGATTCCCTTGACAATTACCCTAGAGCAAGACATGAAATAGGGGATAAAATTGAAAGAGGCTTAGCTTTCATATGTCTTATGATAAGACACCCTGAAGAGAGACGGGAATAAAGCTAAATTTCTCTTTTTGTCATGTTATTTATTTAACTGGATCATTTGGACTCAAATTCCAGATCTGCCCAATGTGACTGCAATTATTTGATGTCGCTGAGAATAAAGGAGACCAGCTGCATAGGCCATGAGCCCACTGAGACAAATTATGAGCTCTCGGCAGAATATGAACAGGAACTATTGTTTCCACACCTCAGAGCTCAAAGGAGGGAGGGCATGGGACATGACGATACCAAAGAGAACAGGAGCGCAGAGATTTGGGCACATAACTCTGGGTTACTCTTCCCATGAGGCCACCTGCACACTCCATATGTCCTTAGCAAGCTCGGGTGCTTTGTCCAACTTCACACTGCTTTAGACGTCTTGGGAACTAACTTAGATGAAAGGTTTGTCAAGAAAAAAAGGCCTAAATAGAGATCCCAGGTTTTCAATAGGAACTCAAAGAATTATATTAAGTAGAGAGGCCACTACGAGTAAGTTGCTCTCACAAAGCTTTTAGTCCAGTGACCTCTCCTAACTTCCCTGTCTCCTGGAAACAAAATGATTTCTATTTGGAGGAAAGCAACCTTGTTCAGAGCTTCAAACTTTCTCTAGAATTTTTATCAACATCACTTTTAAAACACTATGTAGTTAGTTAGCAAAAGATAAAACCAAATGCTCCATCCAATAAATTAGTCAATCAAACAAACAAGCAGTCATCCAATCAGCCAAACAAGCAAGGAAGCACCCAGTTAATCAGACATGCAGAGCTACAAGGACTCAAGATATTGCAGTTATTATCCATGGGTTAGAACATACTAAGTACATGCATTTTACATATTTTAGAAGACTTAATCTATAAAGCAAACGAAATTAAAATTCCCAGCAGAAATATAGCTTAAGGATCCAAGTGACACATTTCATACAGTATTAGACAAAGCTAAAGAGAGGATTGGGAGAAGTGAGGGCAAGTCAGAGGGAACTTAACTTAAATGTGAATTAAGAATTGATAAAATGTATAGTACCAAGAATGAACTCTACAGATGTCACAGAAAAATGATGTCAATTTAGATTCTTTAGTTATAACAAATATACCATTCTTCTGTAGGATTTCACAAGGTAAAAGTTGTAGATTTATGGAGGCAAAGGATATATAAGAACTCTAGGTACTTCCTGTTTTACTTATAAACTGTAATTATTGTCACCCAAACACAGTCTATTAAAAGAATCAATTGACCACTACAGCTTCCATGATGAAATTGATTTTTCCTGTTTTTGTTTCTTTTTTTCTCTTAAATTTTATTATATTGCAAGAACAGAGCACAGATATGAAGGGACATGAAATGAATGGGACCACGATGCATGATGAGAAAGACACAGAGAATAAATAAAACAAAAGCCAAACAAGGGGGGAAATGAATCAATTCACCACATTAATAAATGCAGAAAAGGACATTTGCATAAGTAGATGCACAGAATGTTTGCTATTTGGAAAAACTCAACACCCCTCTAAAGGGACATTCTTAGCAAAATAAGAACGAAGTAAAGGAGATTTTTTTTTTAACTATCTATGGTAACAGTAGATGTTTCATAGCAATCACAAAAATTGAACAGTAAGATTATAGACTGAAAATGAGGCTAAGCCATCTATCAAGATTATTCTCATTTAGCATTGTAATAAAAGTCCTAGACAATGAAATAAACAAGAAAAGACACAAAAGGTATAAAGGTGAGAGAAAGATAGAAAGAAAAAAATTGAGAAAGGATTATTTATAGAAAATGAGGTTTTGTATATAGAAAACAAAATAAAAACAAAATTTATTATGAACAATATAATATAATAAATAAATATATTAAAACTATGCAAATATATTATATTTATATAAATATACCAATATATAAAATAATTAATATAAAAAATAAAAATTGAGAGAATGAATGAGCAGATGTGGCAAGGCTTCTGGCTGCAAGATCGCATATGGGAATTATTTCTATCTCTACACATCAACACCAAATTAAATGACAATGGCATCAAAAAATCACATAGCTAGGATTCAATTAAGTAAAATTTGCGTATTATTTAACACATACAGAGAAATAATAATATATAAAACAAGCTGACATAAAGAAGTGGAAGGCTACCCCATGATTACAGGTTGGACATCATACTGCCACATGCCAGTTATATGCAAGTTTACTTAATCATTCAAAACAATCCCTATCAAAATCCCATCATGATCATTGTTATTGTGTTATTACAGCAAATAGATAAAATAATTCTAAAATCTGTAGGGAAATACCAAGAGTCAAGGGTTGTCAAGATAATTACAGTGCATGAGGAGATATTAGGTCTAATAAAGCTGTGGTTCATTAAAGATTGGAACATTGACCCAGAGGAAGTAAATATAAAATGAAATAAATAGATTCCAGAAAAAAGAACAGTATACATAGATAGATGACGGATGGATGATGAGAGAAGAATGAAATGTCTTTTCTGATATTCTCATGAGAAAATCAATCTTGACTTTTTAGTGTATAATAAACATAAAAATAAATGCCAGGCATATTGTAGTTATTATACAAATATATACCATACTGGCTTTCATGACACTTAAATACACAAGAGTTGCTAAAACAGGACTTCAAAAACCATAAAGGAAACATTAGAGTCAACATTATAAAATGCTATATCATGTTAAGCAAGAGCAACAACGATATAATTTATTTTGCATCTATACACTTCATTTATCTAAAATTGAAAAGCAAGTGAAACTTACTCATGGAATTAAGAGTCTAAATGTCAGCTGTCTTTGAGGAAGAAGTTGAAATAGTACTGAGGGTGGGATACAACAGGTTTTTAGGAGAAAATACTAGAACTATTTGCATTTTATATCTATATGTTGATAGCTTATTAAATTTGTAAAGTTGGACACAACAATTTGTGTCTTCTTTGTGTATGTGCTGAGTTCACTCACAAAGTTTACATAAAAGAGAACAGAAAATTATCCACTGAATATCAAACCTATCCACAGTTCTAGGAATGTGTCTACTTTTATTAGGAGAAGAAGCTCCTTTTAGCAAAGATATTTAGCAGAAGATAGGTCAATAGAGCAGATACAGAGAAGTAATTTCATCTCTTTACTATGCTGGTTGAAAAGAAGGAGCAGGAGAGGAACTCATTTAAAATCACACACACACGTACACATGCACACAAACACATGCATGCACAGATGCACGTAGACACCTCATTTCTTTGAACATCCCTTAACTACTAAGTCAGCAGGCTCCATATCTGACATACTAAATAATAGGAGATATAGTTCTGCCACCTCCATGGCAGCTGCTGTACCTCAGGGACTGTTGACCCACATGGACCTTCAAAGGGGACCCTTTAAACCTGCTTGTCAACGTTATCTGTATACATGCTGGGGCCTGGGGACTTGCTTTTGTTTGTTTTTAAGAGGGGCTCCCAGGTATTAAATACATATTTCAAGAGGTTCTGGATTCTCCACAGATCATAACCACTGCTTAATCATTCATTGCTCACAAATGAATTTTACAAATACTATATTTTTATCTCCTATCTGTCCTGTAAAAAAGCCAACAGGTCCTTTTGTTCTCTAAAGATTATTAGGTCCAAAAATGCTTAAAGAAGTTTCATGCAATGAGGACTACTGAGAACTCAAGAACAATGGCAATGGGTTTTTGATCCTACTGCGCATACTGGCTTTGTGGGAGCCTAGGCAGTTTGGATGCTCACCTTACTAGACCTGGATGGAGGTGGGTGGTCCTTGGACTTCCCACAGGGCAGGGAACCCTGATTGCTCTTTGGGCTGATGAGGGAGGGGGACTTGATTGGGGGAGGGAAATGGGAGGCGGTGGCGGGGAAGAGACAGAAATCTTTAATAAATAAAAAAAAAGAAGTTGCATGATTTGTTCTGCTTGAAGCCACATTTGAAGCATTAAATTTTGGGTCTGAATCAATTTCCATTCTTCTTCTGAGAAAGGCTGGTTGATGGTGGCACACACTTTTTATCCCAGCACTCAGGAGACAGAGGCAGGCAGAGCTCCACAAGTTTGAGGCCAGCCTGGTCTACAAAGCAAGTTCCAGGACAGTTAGGGAAGTGATAGAGTGATACTCTGTCTTGCCAGGGACCAAAAAAAAAAAAAAAGTTTTCAGGAGGTAAGCCATTTTACTCAAGAGCAAAGAACATGTGCCAATACCTTCAGAGAACCATAACCCTCTCCTCCACCCGCCGCCGCCTTCTGCAGTATGCAAATTCTGTAACCATAGTTCAATGCTAGGTTCTCTGGTCTTGCCACTAAAGATGGTTAGAAGTTTCTGAGGCTCAGTGTTTATAGGACCTGCTGTGGAGAGTCTGGGCCACCATGTCTGCATCTGATAGTCAAATAGAGCCTTGAGACTATGATGGGATGGAGAAGGGAGGCCTCACAAAGGATCTGTCCTGACGGGAAGCTGACTTCTGCCTTCCCCTCCACAAAGTCAGGCTGTATAGGATTTGCATCTGGACTGAGAATTCCTCAAGGGGTGTCAGGGGGAGTAAGCTTCAGCGTCAGCCTTCATGAAGCCTGTGTCAGCGCATCTCCTGCACAGAGGGACATGTGCTATGCTGAGCTGTGATGTGCAATAAAAGATAGGCAGGCTGACGAAGTATGGGAACCATATGGCAGGGGTGGGGTCCAAAGCTACATCAGGAATGCACTTGCATGTGGTGAAAATGATGTGCACAGGATATTACCCTCAATTATTTTCAGTACAGTTTGTATACACATACATACCCCAGTCAAAGATTAGAGAATGTTAATATGGAAATCACTTATTCAAATGTCCTCTTGTGCAAGGAATGGAAGCTTGACATGTATGTGGCAAAACACATTCTAGGCATACACACACTGCCATAAACTAGAATTCAAAATTTATTCCTAATCTAGCATTCTTCCCTTCATCCCAAATTGTGTTTTTAAATATGGCATCACCTGGGTTTATTCTCCTTTCTGCAGGTAAATTCAAAGATTTTTTCCTGGCTAGGAGATCTCTGTGGCAAGTCTCGAGCTGTGGGTAAAAAGGCTTCAAACTCTGGGCTGCTTTCACGCCCAAACTCAGTCCTAAGATGCAGACAGAGACTTAGGGAATTCTGCAAAGGCATAGAAATCAGTTGCCTTGGGAAAAGTCAAAGGTCCCCAAACCAACTTCTTAAGAACATGTACAGCTGATCCCTCCAGTAGAGAGGAAAGGCCACAACAAAGGCCCAAACACATGGAGACATGTGTCCTTTCCCTCCCAGAGGGAAGGGATGGTTTCAAGCAAAGAGAGCTGGTGGATTACGTGTGTCTTGAAGGACCCCTTCAGACCCTCCACCAAGGAAATGAGAATTTACAGGGTCCAGGCTTCCTTGCTTACCAGCCTGCTCCATGTCTTCACATGTCTATCTTGACTGTATTCCCGCCAAGTCTCCAAACATGAGACTTTGCTGATAGTCACTTGCCTTTCTGCTGAGTGCACACTTCCCCAGACGTCTGACCTGGACATTTATATCTTCTGTAGCCTTGATCTTCAAAGCCCTGCCTAGCATTAGAGCAGGTGAAGCCAACATTTTTAAGAGCCAAGAGTGGGTTCCCAGCTGACCTGTGGCTCGACCTGTTTTCCCAGAGATGCTCATCATATAGAATATAGAGAGATAAGCTTACATTTTCCTCAGTCCTTGCTTCTTTGATGTTCCCTTATGAGGTCCTCTCCAGGTAGCTCTTCAGAAGACCTCCAGTAACCATCAAGGTCCTCCCTTTTCTATACTGGGAATCTCATTTTCTCCAACTGAATTTCTGAGGTCTTTAGCACACTCCTTGGGACTCTAGATCAAGTTTCATGTCCTCTATGAAGCCTCCCTAACACCACTTCCAGAGAGCCCCAAATCTCAGCAGACTCTCCTTTGCTCTCCATTAACAAACAGGCTTCTTTTCATCCCTTTGCTGGCCTATGCTGAGCACTTGGCAAAGCTGTAGCAACTGCTTAATGGGAGGCAGGAGGGAAAGATGTGAGTCCCTCGAAGGGGGCCCCATCACTTCATAACCTGTGGTTTGCTGTTTTGCATTTTCTTATGTTTTTGTTTTGTTTTGCAGCTCTGTAATTCCTAACAGACCCTCTAAGACTTTCTCTGTAGTTCATAAATATTAATGATATCTTAAATGAAGAGGAGTATTGATGATGCATCATCCCGTGTGCAAAAGTGTGTAGATTTAACATTGTGGGGTCAGAGGTGGCGTCTTCCTAATTGGTGGAAAAGCTGAAGGTCAGGCTTGGAAACCATTTCTAAGATTACATTGCTGTGACACGGCAGAGATGAAGCACAGACATCCAAGTTGAATCAGTGGTTGCAGATCTGGACTTGAACCACTCTGCCCAGAGTGGACTTGAGCCTATTCTGTATGTTTATAGTCATGTAGATGGGGGATGGTTCTCTTTTTACTTTTCTTAGTCCTTGTTTATGAAATCCAATTAGCAATGAACCAACTTTAGGAAGTCTTATGATTATATGAGGTAGTCATTTTTAGTGCTTACAGTCTTTATTTCTAGGAAAATGCTCAAGGAATTAATTTTTTCCCATGTATATTTACAAACTGACATTATGTGCTTGGCTCTGGTTTAGGCACTATGGACAAGAGCAGCAACAGGGACATGGAACTTGCCCTTGGGAAGCTTACTATCTTGCAAGACAGTGTGCTTAATAAGTAAACAGTTTTAAAATAATTTTTTATCTGAGACTAAATTACCAAAGCAGGTCAGAAAGAAGAGGCAGCTGGGTGAAGAGTTCCAACATTTCTGAGATCCCTAAAAGAAAGATGGGCTCAAAGGAAGACTCCTTAAGAAAGACTGCACTTTCAAAGTAAGATGCTTATGAAAGGGGGGCAAGAAGGGCAGTCAGAGAAGCATCAATAAAGAGAGCAAGAATATGAGGGGACATGAGTGTTCAGGGGGCAACATCAGGATCCACCCATCGTGAGCCAAGAAGGTAAAGGAGGATGAAGGATCACCAATTATATATAAGAAAGAGGGTGAGGTAACCCAGACGCAAAAAGATGAACATGGGATGTACTCACTCATAATTGGTTTCTAGAGATAAATAAAGGTCAGTGAGTCTATAATTTGATATCCTAAAGAAGCTAAATAAGAAGGTGATCCCAAAGAAAAACATATAGCTATCCTCCTGGTTATGGGAAGTAGACAAGATTGCCGGGCAAAAATTGG
>NW_026068153.1:0-42750 GCF_014885135.2 Alexandromys fortis | reverse complement strand
GGGAGGAGGCGGAATATTTTTTTCAATAAAAAAATTATATTACAAAAAAAAAAAAAGAAAGAGGGTGGCTTATAAGGGGGGATGAGCAAGGCAAGGAAGCAGAGAATCAATGAGAGAGAGGAGATAGGCAGGAAAATGAATAAGGAGGAAAGGAGAAAGGAAGGAAAAGAAGGGTGGAGATGGGGGGAGTGAGAGAGTGGGGGGGGGGGGGGGAGAGAGAGAGAGAGAGAGAGAGAGAGAGAGAGAGAGAGAGAGAGAGAGAGAGAGAGAGAGAGAGAGAAAAGAAATGCAGAGGTGCTGCAGGGTTTTAAGTCACTTGCTGAAGACTGACCCAGGTTGCAGGTTGCACATTTATTCCTTACTCCATCTTTCTTCATGCCGTCTCCCAAACAACTACCCCACTGTTTAAGTGATACTGTCCATTACTAGGGTACCTTGTTATCTCTATTTATGGCCATAAATCATCTTACCAACAGCACGAAGCAGATTCCTTCCCAGGAGGAAACATGGATCTTCTTAATTTTGTATGTGTCCTAGACACCACAAAATTTTGAGTGTAGACATTATGCTATGATCTAACTCTCTGTGCTCCCAGAACCCATGACATGCAGCTCAACTGGATACCTGTAACACCCACAAAATAAAACCACAGATAGTCTATGAAGCCTTCTTCCAGAATGCTATCAGAGGAGGCCACCATTTTTCTGAAGTATGTTGAGGAGGCAGAGTCCTCTTACCCCAACTTGAAGCAAAGGGGAAGACAAAATGACAACTAGAGATTCATCTCAGTCCAAATAGAGACAATCTGTGTAATAAACCACAACCGAGGTTCTTTGATAAAGTACCTTCTCTGAAATAAAGCAAGATTATCCCACCCCTAAATGTTCTTCTGCTAGACTTTTTAATTCCCTACATTCCGTAAGTAAGTCAAACACAATTTGAAAAATTTCAAGAGAATTTGAAGAATAATTTCTGCCTCGTCAAAACCAAACAAGAGCCATTGGCAGACAGGGATCAGCAATTTCTAAATACACCAGGAGGTGTCCCACTAGTGGCTGAGTGGTGGCTCCATCTGTTTCTCATCGCGTCCCTGCTGTGGCTCTTGGGTGGAGTTCTGTTCCAGTTACATTTGCCATGCCTCCAAGTGGTCCACTCCAGCAAAGAAGGGGAGACTCAGGCAAAGATTTGAAGCCTGGAACTGAGTTCCAGAGACCATGACCCCTGCCAGGCATGTGTCTCCAGCCCTTGCCTCCAGCACCCTTTCATGGTACTTCTCTCTACTTCCTCCACTCTCTCCTTCTGGAAAACATCATCAGCAACATGATAATAAATGCATTTTGAGTGCCCATGATGAGAATACATTATGCTATAAATAGAACTTTGGACAGGAAAATAAAACCTTTTAACCTGAACTACCTAAAAAGGAAAAACAACACAGGATTAACTCAAAGTCAAACAAAAACATTTAGGGAAGTGGTGGGGGTTGTCTTGAGGACTCTACGAAATAAAGATGCAATGTAAAAGTGTAACCATCCTAAGTTTATTAGAGATTTTTAAAATTCACTTGAACTTGAGTGTGCCTGAGTGTGACAGCTGAGCATTCTGCAAACAAAGCTGCTTTGTTTGACACACACAGCTGGGTGATATCTGGCCTGAGGTGGTTGGACTCTGGAAGTGGCTGTAACATAATGGGAAATCCTAGAGTCTCAAGACAGGATCCTTCACATTTCTCTAATACATGCACTCAGATAGCAAGACAGGTGAGCAAGGAAACAAATCCAGCCTTCGGGAGCGCCTGCCATGTTATAAAACTAAGACTCATTAACACTGTTCTGTAGGCAGAGACTGCTTGTTCATCTCCTGGCTTCCCAGACCCAAAATAATCACAGAGAAACTGTATTAGTGCAACAGTGCTTGCCCTATTAGCTCATGCTTCTTATTGGCTACCTCTTACATATTAAATTAACCTATTTCTATTAATCTGTGTATCACTATGTGGTTGTGGCTTACCAGTAAGGTTCTTGCCAGTGTCAGGCGTCTGTTTTCTGCAGTGGCTAGATGGCTTCTCCTCGACTCCGCCTACTCTTTCCACCTCTATCTGCTTAGAATTCCCAACTTGCCCTATTCTACACAGCAACAGGCACAGCTTCTTTATTAACCAATGGCATTCATAGCTTACAGAAGGGAATCCCACATCATTGTTCTTTCCGTCTTTCCTAGTGAATGAGTATTCAATATCCAAGCACCTAAGACTATGGGGATATTTATCACCCAAACCATCATGAATGTCTCCCACAAACTATGCCCTTGTCTTTTCTCCCACCACACATGTTGCTTTCTCTGACTAGAAATCATGGCCTAGCTTTCTTCCTGTCTATTATGATATACTCATCATCTCTCAGCTTCAGTGCTACTTTTTCCAGGAAATTTCCTGACTCTTTCTCAAAAAAACAAAAAGTATGCCCACAACAGAACTCTTAACATACTGAATTGCTTGTATAAATCAGTTTTTAGGCTCTACCCTATGTAGCATCAAAATACACAGTAAACACATAATACATATTTATGTTTATATTATTATGATATTTTGGGGAACACTAGAGTCAATTATGAAGCTGGCTATTAAAATTCAAATATACCAGTATATAATCAATAAAAGTGAAATTAATGAAGATTACATAAAATAAAAGTTACATTTTTACTAAAAAAAGCAAAATAGAAATAAATGTACATTTTTTTCATGATCAAAACTGCATGTTATAAAGTTTAGAAGTAAATTTCACATGTTAATAATTGATTATTTTGAGGTAGAATTTGGAAGGATAATTAAGAGCTTAGTTATATTATGATTAATATGCTAAATTTTATAAATGAATATTTTGGAGTGGAAAATGCGTTTGTTAAAAAGATATGTTAAAGTAACTTGCAGAAAATTATAAAATCACCAAACACTCAAAGGAATAAAATACAGTACAATTGTAACTTCTCCACTAATAAAGTGTGATGACCAGGTTGGCGAGATTAATGAATGGTTAAGAGCGCTTGCTGCCCAAACCTGATAACCTGAGCATAGTACTCAGAACCCACATAAATACTCAGAACATATCCCAACACCTGAATGGCCACAGAAAGAGAATTCATTCTATACTCTGGGTCATTCTTCAACCCTGATTCACTGAACTTGATCACTGTCCCTTCCCTCGTGGGATAAGATATTTACAAATGAGGCACGTGTTTCCCGAGATAGGACTGGTAGGGGTGGGAAAGCACGCTTTCCTGCTGGGATTCGGAAATTGTGTTTCCTCTCATCTGTGAGATGGCAGAGGATGATTGACTAATTATATTGAGATTTTAATCTAATTATATCAGATCCATCTCTGATCATTTAAATTCTGTGTTGAACACATTGTCTTTAATAGGAATGCCTTAAAGATCACATTTCAACTCAAAATAAATGCCCTAATACAGGTCTACTTGCAAAGGTAGAGATTTTTTTGACCCGTATAAAGTCATGTGCTCAGTTCAGACAGCAAGAGAATGCTGCAGCAGAAACAGCCCGGGATGTAACAATTGGCCAAATTCTAGCTGTGAGTTTCTGAACATATTTCAGTCTGTTAAATTTCATTTTAGATAAGCTACAAAAATGAGAATGATTAAAAAATCTATTTTACAAGGTTGCTATTGAGTTGAATTAATATTGAGATGAAGGTTAATTATTTTAATTCCCCAAATCTCGAGTTAGAATAGGACATAAAATTCAATCTTGGAATAGATGAAACCAAATTGAATATTGTCCAGGATAGCCATTTATCCACTCTTCTCTCCTGGCCTCTGCAATGAGAGTATTGAGTGCTCAACTCCTCTGGGTGCCCTCCAACTCTGATATTTTGAGTGAAAGAAACAAATTAACAATCAAACAGTGGACTTTAGCTTGTTATATTATGTAAAAACAAATAGAAACAAGATAAGAAGGAGTCTTCCCATACCTTGAATTCATGGGACATAACTACTGCTCCCTTACAAGATATCAGCTATCTTTGCACTTCTCAGTTGAAGTGAGGCTGAGGTGCACACATCTCCATGTGTCCCCTCCTGATGCCTTGCTACTAATGCACCTTGTTCATGGTTTGACAGTGCTCTCATTTCTGCTGTATATAAATTTTCTAAGCCATGGGCCAAACTCTATTCATGGTATCCACAGCATATGGGGCATTGATAAATGTATTGAAGATCAGGTAGATGAGTCACTGGAGACAGAGCAGCAACATTTAAGTAAATGTAGTTCAAGTGTATGGAGATCTTGACATTTTTCTTTAGTCTTTCTTTAGTCAAACCCTGAACTTTTCTTTTCTTAAAAGACTGACAAAATTAAAGCCAATCACTGGGAGCTTCTGAGCAGGCTCTACAGACCCAACAGTAACGGCTTTGCTTGTTGCTTTGAAATATACGCCACAAAGGGCTTCCCTTTCACCATGTGTGTCCCCTTTTAGACAGCCACACTGAGAATCTCAGTGGGTGGAAGAGCACCTGACACAAGGCAGCCTTCATCCACTGGCTGTGTACATGCATACCAAGTCCACTCTCCGGCTAGCCAGAGAAACATAGGGGCAGGAAGGACCATCACTGCTACCTTCTACCATCTGCAGAGCAAAGATCCATTCAACCACAGTCATAAGGAGCTAAAGTTCTTCTAAGTAACTACACATCTTAACCCTACTAAGCTGTTAATAAAATCCAAATGGATTGGGTTTGTCAAGCCATCTCAACATCTTTGTATCAAGTACTTACAGCAAAGACACACACGAGAGGCCTAGTAATGGTGGTGCATACCTATAACTCAAGCACACTGGAAGCAGAGGCAGGTGCAGCTCTATGAGTTTGAAGCAAGCATGTGCTGCATAGAGTTCTGGTCCATGCAGGGCTACAAAGGGAGACTCTGTGTACAAACAACAAAGCAATCCATCCAAAATAAAAACCAAAGGAATGATTAAAACCCCCTTTAATAGTGCTTACTTTTTCCCCTCCCACCCCTGATAGGAATCATGACCAGGTTTCTTTCTGCAAACCAATACTAGAAGATGGCAGGCTCCTGCAAGCCACCCTTTCTAGACAGCGGCCATGCTGCCCAATTCCATCCCCTAAACAATCTTCGATTCTTAAGTAAATAACATGTGCATAAGTAAATGAGTTCCCCAGCTTTTCCTGATGCTTCTTTTGTCTGGTAATATGTAGATTCTCCTCAATGATTAGCTTACAAATAGGGGGTGAGGGTGCAAGGGGGATTGTGCTTTAGGAATATATGAGTACTTAGTAAGAAGACCCTCTTCCAGAAAGTTAATCTAGAAAGAAAAGGTGTTAAAGTTATCCTCACAAACACAGGCAGTTTTAAGAAGGTAGAGTTTTCATCTTTGAGATGAAAGAGAGACAAGGAGAGGAGGTAAATAAAGCAAGAGACATAGGAGAAATGTAAAAGGCTTCTGATGGGAAGACCACAAATATATCTACTTCAGAATGTTTTAATCATTAAAAATTAAATGAGATGATATTGTGAACAAATGAACAGACACCATGTGATATTTTCCATTTGTATCTCTGCCATATTGGGCTCTGGTTCTTGCCAGGGACAGTTGCAGACCTCTCTCATCAACGATAAGCTTTGCCAGAGGAGCAGGATGCCTTCTGTCTTCTAAACGTGACAGGCATGCGACACCCATAAAATCTCAACAATATAGTAGCCTAAGCAAGATTTGCATAATGACCATACCAATTAGTACCAATTAAACGTGTCAACATAGACAGGCAAAATTTTATAATGGCCCATCCTTAGATGAAGGGCTATGGGCAATCAATAACTGCTGAGAGAGAGAGAGAGAGAGAGAGAGAGAGAGAGAGAGAGAGAGAGAGAGAGACTGAAGGTGAGAGAAATAATTTTCTCCAAAGCTAGACCCCTAATAAGGCATACAATACCTAGACCAAGTGACCAGCCCTAACCACATACATACAAGCAACACTAAACTGACTCAATTAAATTATGAATTCATGAATTTAAGAGGGTGGGAGAGAGATAGGTATAAATAATGTAAAATATAAATACAGAATTCATGTATGAAATTCTCAAAATAAAACTCTGTTGAGTAACAAACAAACAAACAAACAAGCCTGAACTATGCTTTCTGCTGTCCTGATTTAAAAAGATTATGAAAACAAATCATGTACTTAAACTGCAAACCAACCCACTTGGAGTAATGTGATCACAGGTCTGGATTATTAAGTAGATGTATGAATAGCTTTCTTCTGTGCCCAGGAAGGTCACCTAAGCATCTGTTCAACTCCCTCCCCTCACCTGAAACACTGGGAAGCCCAATGGGCTTCTCCCTTGGCCCTAACTGCCCAAGAGAGCTGTTGTTCCAGTAAGTTCCAAACACCAGCATTGGTATAACAAAAAGTTGTTCTAATGAATGGCTCTGGCTAACTTCAAAAAAGTCAAGCTACCAGCAAGGAGAATTGCTTTAGATTTTTGACATTTCCAGCTCTAGACAGGCTTCCTGCATTGCTTGGTTTATGGCTCCTCTCCTCCATCTTCAAGTTCCATTGCTCCAATTTTCATTTCTATTGTGACTACATCATCTCCTTTCTGTGACTCTGCTACATCCCTTTTCATGGGGACTTTGTGGTTATATCAGAGCCACCAAAATGGTCCAGGATGACTTTTAAACCTTGAGATCTTTAACCACATCCACAACATCACTTTCACAAGCAAGGGACCACGTGGTTATAATGGTGCAGCAAGTCAAAGCCCTTACAGAAGGACACACTCTCCGAGGAAGGAGCTGCCCCTCAGGTATCCTAAGAACATTCCAGACAGGAACACAACAAGGGCTTGGGCTCTCAGCAGGCAGCATGTCCCCTGTGCTCCTACAAAGCCAGGAAGCAGAGAGTAAGCCAGGGGACAGACCGCAATGAATGGAGGCCTGAGACTTCTCAGAGCATCTCTAGTACCTTTGTAGGAAAGTCAATTTTATTCTAAGTAAAAGCCAACAATCAAATGAGGCCATTTAGGGTTGGAGATATTCTGAGGTCTTTCTATTTTTATTTTATTTTTTAGCTTGCACACACACAGACATTTAAAAATGGTGCTAAATGCCTCTTCTGGGGGAATGTGAACTGCTCATAATAATAATATAAAAAAGTGCCTTGGGCTTTCTTACAACTGGATCCATCAAAGGGTTTTCACTAGCAATTTGGGGAGCTTCCGCCTCTGGGTGCCACTGCTGTGATTTCAAAATAGAATTATCTCGTGCTCTGTGATTTCTTGAATCATTAGTTTTCCATTTTCTCTTCCTCTTTTCTTTCAGCTCCATTTTTTTTTTCAGTTCAGCTTTCGTATATGCAAGAAGTCTTAAAATAATGGTGGCTCATGGGCAATTGAGTGAGGGACCCAGTTGGAGACAAGGGGAGACAGGTCTCCTCAAGACGCACATAGGACCTGGATATCAAAGCTGTTTAGTCAGAGGAGTGGAATCTAGCCTAAGGTCAGGCTTTATGAACAAAGGGAGTATCTGTCATGAGACCAGAGGCCCCAGTGAAAGGAAACCGAGATCTTACCATTCAGTGGGGTACTCTTCTTGATTCAATTTCCCTTTTACTGGGGATGGCAAGGGGTCTAGAACAAGGGTGGTTTTCTTTTTCTTTTTTCCATACAGACAGTTCTTTCCAGAAGCACAGCCGTCATGAACAAACTAGAGCCCTGGCACCTCCCCTTTAATTACTTGGCTGACAGCAAGCTGAAATTTTTCAAAATTATAATTATCAACAATTCGAACTCATTATGCACTGAACTGTACTTATCTTTGAAGATTAATAATTTTAGCATTATCAAGGAAAAAATAACAAAATTACTTAATTTCCTTTTCAGCAAAACTCCCAGATTTTTAAAGGAACTGCTGGCAGGCAGGGAGTGAGCCAAGTACTCCTGGTCCAGAGGATCTTTATAGACCAGGACTTATGGGACATCACAGGACGGGCACAGCAGAAGAAGGAAACAAACTTGGGGCCCCAGGAATTAGAATTGAGATCTTCTTGTGCTCCCTTCCTCATCTCTGAGTCCCAGGACTAGTTGCCTAACACAGAAGATGAGCAGGGAATGTCCCAAGAACCCCCATTTGGAATGTTCAGCCCCACAGTACAGCTACATCCTGGAGTTAAAGGTTGGCACTATATTGTGGGGTTCATTTTTTATTAATTTAATTGGGTGGTTTTGGTTGGTTTTGAGGAGAAATTTCACTGTGCAACCTGGGCCACACTAGCTCACGGCTTCACCTCATTTCTGTCACAGCATCTGTTTGCTGTCTGACCTTCCTGAGCTGGTTTACTACTGCGCCTTCCTTAGTCAAGATACCCAGGAGCCTGGTGCTGTTATTTGGTGCTTGCAGGGCGTGGTTCCAAGGCCACCCTCTCTGTGTTTGTGCCTAAACTTCTCCCTAAGGTCAGAGGGTAAGGAGTTTGGGTTAGAAACCATTCTGAGGAAGGGAGGAGTTGTGCAGGCGTGAGAACATTCTCTAAGGTCACATACTTTGCTGTCCTAGGGGAGAGATAAAAATGACTCCCAGGGTGGTAGACTATGGAGCATTAAATTCCAAATGCAAAGCCCCCTTCCACACAGTGTCCATGTGTTCACTCCTGTTTTAGTCATCAGTTCAATGCATGTGGTATGGAAAGAAGAATGAATGAATGAATGAATGAATGAATGAATGAGGAAATAAACCAATAATTCCATTTACCATTTATATCCTGTGGGCAAAATGCCTTATTTTTCATTGATGAATATTGTGCTTGAAAGCACAACATTCCTAAGCCATCTTATTGGGACTTTGAGGGTTTAGGAAGAAGAATCCGGATCCGCTCCCTTCATGAATTCTGCAGCCTGATAGCAGAGCTCAAACGATGCCCTCACATAGTTCCCTGAGGAGATGAAAAATGGAAAGCGACCTAAGGCACAGCAAGATGTCAGCTTAGAGATCCACATAGCTACAGGACCACAGTAGGCTTTGTAAAAGCGGTGGCATTTAAGTGGCCCTTAAAAAATGACACAGGAGTTGATCATAAAGGGGAGGCAGGAAATGGTAACAATGTCAGGAAAGGATAAGAGGCAGAAAGCTGAAATTCTGAAAACCTCCAGGGTCACGATGCTCAAGGAGGAAGTTGTGAATTATGAGCCTGGAACAGGTACGTAGCTCAAGACCAAACACAGAGCATCTCGGGCCTTGAGTATTTCTAAGAAAAGCCTGGCATAGTCACAGCGCAGTAGGCTGCCCTAGCATGCGCTGTCTACTCCTCTGTTTTTAACAGCTCGTGTTTATCATGACATATTTAAGCGAGTCTGGATTCTGGCTAACGCTTTGTGGAATCTTCTGCTTCAAACATCTCCCAGGGCTGCTGCACAGGCATACAGTAAGGCTTGAGGTTTCTTTCACCCGAGGTTCAGCTGAAGAAGCTTCAGAACCTACATAATTATTACAGGGTTGGTTCATGTACATATAGACTACTAGATAGAGGGCCATTATTCCTCACCGGTATTGGCCAGAGATTACACTCTATTGCTTTTTCTTTGGGCCTCTCTAACTCGGCATCTCAATTCATTAATCTAGGAGGAAGAAAGTTGGGTAGCCATACCCAAGTTACAGGTAACCTAATCATGGTATGACTATCTTATTATCTCCTTATAAATCTATTAGAGGCAAGCAACCCCCTCACTTGCACACAAGGAGAAAGGATTGTCCAAGGGCATGCATGCCAGGGAATATGACTCATGAGGACACTGCTGATGTTCCTTCCCAAGTAGTGAAGTGCAGATTGGACTGACTCAGAGAATAAGAGGGAGAACCCATTAAGGTGACTCTGTGAAAGAACGCCAACCAGGAAGGAAACAACTAAACTGAAAGTCAATGGAGGAACTTTAGAAGAATGGATATGTTCAAATGTGTGCTCAGTGGCAGAACTGACCAGACTTAGAAATGAGTTTCATATGAATAGTAAGTGTGTGTGTGTGTGTGTGTGTGTGTGTGTGTGTGTGTGTGTGTGAAAGAAAGATCCTAAGGCTTTGAACTTGAGTTGTTAGACAGAGAGAAGTATTAAAGAGAAGGAGTAGAAGAGGTATCCATTGATGCTGCTTTGATGGAAGAAAAGAACACTGAATTTGAGACTCTAGAGTATTGTTCAAGGGAGCACATACTTGGCAACAGTGAATTCCAGGAAAAACACTGAGTCTGTGACATCCATCTTTGCGAAGTATCTGCATCCATGATGGCTGATGACATGTGTTGAATAAAAGGGAAAGGGCATCATGAACTATTTCATCAGGGTGGAACTGAGGAGTCCCCATGAGTCCCTTACTCATGGGAGGATTCTAGTCTGGCTGCTAGGCTAAAGTTATGCAAAAGGGTACAAAGAGGAATTTCTTCAGTGTGATGTCTGCCAAGAGTCAATCACTTGAGATACTGGTCTCAAAAGGAGTTTCCCAGAGGCAATAAAATTTGAAAGGTCTGGCTGTAGGCATTTATGTATATATACAGATATATATATATATATATTTAAAGCATAATATAATTATAATATTTTAATAAATGTAACAAATAAATGTAAATATTTCAAGTTTTATATATGCCTATATATAATTTATAAATAGTAATAATGCTTTAATTCTACATAGGTGTTTGCATCATCTACATCACAAATTGAAACTTGGGACCACCTACTATTTCATCTTGCAGATAAGAAAACTGAGTGTTGGTCTAAATCAAACAGACAGTGGCTCTAACCAGAACCTCTGCCTGTGGGCCCTTGCCTTGGGCTTCTTTCTTTCTAATATCCAAAATCTCACAGAGACTCTAAGCAGGATAAGCCTAGCTTCTCATGTGCAAAGTCAAGGCCTGTTGTATTTAACAGGAACATAAACACACACACAGATTCCAAGGCTCTTGGGGGTTAATTAAATTAGGAAGACTCATAGGCCCCAAATTTCCAAGGAAAAGTATGTTCTTAAAACATTCATTGCCTGGGAATGGGACACCCTTGGGCTCCCCTGAGAAATCATCCTCTCATGGGAAACTCTAGCTTAAGGTCATGGAAACACGGCTTCCCCCTAATTTCAGTTATCTAGTCCAGCACTGAGCAGAATTTCCTGCTAGACCCAAAACCCAAGGCATTCTTCTTTGCCAATCCATATCACAATCAATGTTGATTGAATGTCTGAATGTAATTTGAATGAGAAGCATTTCAAAGCACAAAGGTTCTGTTCCCAATAAGTTCAGTCTATATAATCAAATGCATTCTTGCTGGTCCAATCAGCAGAGGCCTGGCAGGAAAAAAAAATGTCTTTGGTATAAGTAAAAGAAAAAAAAAATCCAAGCTTAAATCTTACAATTGCCCCTTTGAGGGTCGTTGACTCGGCAAGTTTTACAGTGGGGTCCTGAAATGAATGCTGCCTCTATACGAAGCAACAGGAGGTCACATTATAATTAGAACGCAATCAGCGGGATTGGTTATGGCTTGGTTTTCTTCCTGAAATGACAATCTATGCCACATCTGCCATTACATTAATATTTTCTGCCTTGCTAAAACAGAGGGAGGGTGTGCAGAGGAGGGAGAGACGGCATCTCTCCACTGCGCAGCTGATAGAGTTGTCCTAACTAGAAGTCTGCGCGAGCTAATCAAGGCTCGAGCAGTTCACCTTTAAAATACCCAAACCATCTGGCAGGCTGTCCCACGATAAATCTCTATGATAAATGCCTCCGTTTTGATGTTACAAAGGAACCGCAGACCTGCTCAGTTTTGGCACAGCTGAGAACATACTGGCAACAGCAGAATAGAATTCAGATGTCCTCAAACAGAGAAGTAAATCATGTTGACCTGCAGGGCATAATATATTTAGAGAAAACCTGATTGTAATAAAAAGGTTGGACTTGTCACAGTTTCTGCTACAGGAATGGCCATATATTTTTGGGGGGTATATACTCCTCAGTTTAATGAAAACTCCAATGTGTGTAACAGAAAAGCCTCCCATCCCTACCCCCTTGTGTGTGTGTGAGTCTTCAGACATATCCTCTGTTCCCTTGTGAATAGCTCTGGTGGCCTCTTGCTGGTTCTCAGGCATCCTGCGGAGGAACGGCTGCAGCCTAGCATGCCTTCAGGATGACTAATCCACTTGCCTTTCATGGCTCTGTTGTGCTGGGTCCACAGCCACTGCCAAGAAAGGACACACTGTGACCACCACACCAGGAAGAGCAGGCACAGCCTCTCCACTCAAGGTTAGCCTGGACCTGGTGCCGAGAGGGACTCAGAAAATAAATCACGCTGTGTGGTTTTGGAAGATAGACTTTTATGTCTAGCCAAGCTTCAGAAACAAATTATAGAGTGGTCAGTTGGCCTTATTTATTTCATGTTTCCCCCACAATGTTAAGAAACTAATTAAACATAGATGGCAAATGGTAAGCAGCCCTTGTCCCACTGCTTGCCTAGACTCACAGAGCCTCACCCTTGGCTCCTGTGAAGGAGCTCAGTCAACCAAAGGGTAGCTAACCACAAGGCTTCAGCAGTCCCAGAGCTCCTGGGAATGCCTGGGATCTTGTGACAAGGCTTGGTGTCGTTTCCTACGCTGGCCTAGTTGGTAGCAACAGCTTGACCAATTCCCTCCACAGCTGCTGGGGTCGCTTTCTGGTGACTAATGGGAAAGGTAGATTTCCCATCTGTCCCCTGAAAAAAATGGTTTAATAAAATGAGCCTGCTCACAAACCCAAAGGAACCCAGAAACAAGCAGGGGAGGTGATGTGTGTCTGATGGGGAGAGGGGGGACTGGGGGAGGGTGGTGTTTCAATCTCACCCTGTTAGTCTCCAGACAAGTTGGCAAGGAAGAAGAGGGGCTGTGTCCCTGGATAGAGTGGAGGCGGGAAAGTGGTGAAGGCCGCTTTGAAACTCACGGGAGCCTACAGCGACAGGAGTCTGCAATTACTCAGTCTCATTGAAAAAAAAAAACTACAAATAAATTTGAGGTCACCGTTTCCAATAAAGCTTTTTAAAAAATATTTACTGACAGTCCACTTGGAAGGAAAAAGACTCAAAAATGTATCGGTTGCTGGCAACTTGAGAGGAGACATGTTAACCCATACCTTTCTGTCTGCCCTGGGCAAAACAACACGTATCTAGTCTTTTGACTGTCGTTCTCAGCGGCGCTTCTGGTGCAGAGGGGAAACACCCACCGAATCTGTGGCTTCTTCAGCTCTTTTATCATTTCTTTGGTTTACTCCTGTATCCCCTCCAGGTCCCTGACATCTTGCTAATTCAGAAGTACATAGAAAGCAAGCTAGAGATTGTGGTGGTTGATGCTCCTTCGGGTTCAGTGGGGACCGAGAGAAATGCGCTAGGTACCAACGTGAACGTACACACCTGCACCGCACCATAGCTACAGAGAAAGAACACCGCCCCTCTGGCTGTCTCCTCCCCCATTCCCTGCTCTCCTCTCATATCTGACTGTGACTTCTGATGCTCACAGACTCTCTGATCATGCCACTTCTCAAAAGTCTTCCTGCCGTTAACCATTTATTTCCCTGCCAGAAAATAAAGAGGCATTCCTCTGCTCCCCCTTGGTACTCCACCCCCGCTCCCTAACGCCACCATATTGTGCCTGTGGTTTGCTTGGCTCTAGTCATCTGGGATATGTTTCTCTTTTCTCAGCTGTTCTTTAAAGCAAAACAACGAGCTTAAATATGAGAGAGAAGCAGGCAGACTGAGTGTGCAGGGTTCACAGCTGTGTGCTTGGTGTTGCTATTGCACGTGCAGTTACTGTACTCCCTAGTCACTCAGAGTGAGGAAGACCCCAGATCGTCAAGGCACAGAAGCAACACCCTTCTCTAAAAACATGGCGGCCTCCTGCCAACCTCCCCAGTCAGAAATCATCTGGATTTCCAAGCCAAAAATCACAGCCCATGATAGAATTTTAAAACTCCCAGCAGACATGCCAATTCCAGCTCACTAATTTAATTCCCATCTTCTCTTTTTACAGGAGATTTTAAAATCAAGCATGCCCCCAAATAAAATTCTTGCATAGCATCGACTCTTAGTTAGATGGTTTATATTTTATCACCACTAAATAATTTCTAGATTTATTTTTCACATGATAGTCACTGTTCCTTTTCTAATTTTAAAGATATATTTATTTTTATGAGTATGAGTTTTTTTTGCCTGCATTTATGTCTATGCCTCATGTGTGTTCAAGTCCTACAGAGGCCAGAAAGGTGGGTAGGATCCCCTGGATCTAGAGTTACACATGGTGGTTAGCCACCTGAGGTGGGTGCTAGGAAGCACACCTGGCTCTTCTGTGAGAGCAGTAAGTGCCCTGAACATGTAGTAATCTCTCCAGGCACACTAGTTTTTTCTTATTATTAAGTGTTGTAAAATATCCATATAGCTGATAAACAATTATTGACTACTTGGCAGCAGATAGAACTTAGATCTTCCAAAGAAACTTCTCAAAGAATCTGCTGATCTGGCTGGAATCACCTAATGTCAGCATCACATTAAGGGGAAATAACAGTGGGATCCAAGCTGAGCGCCACACACACGAGGAAAGGGGGAGTGTTACATCTGCTGGAGAACACAAATGACTCTAACTCTTGTGGTATGAGGACAATGTGCTCATCAGCGACTATTGTCAGCGTTATGAGGTGACAACATTTGTGACACATAAGGGAAGCCAACACTGCCCTCTGAGAGACAACTATGCATTTCATTCTCCTAGATCACCCATGTTGCTTGGTCTAACGGCAAGGACTTCATTTGTTTGTTAAACTACAGGGGAAGTTCTAACCTTGATGGTTGGGCTGTGTGTCCAAGGAGGTGTGACATGCGGAAAAGCAGCAATAGCAAGGTAAGACAATGGAGTGGCGCCACTGAGGAGGGCTGAGGAGCTTGGAGTTGGGTCTGGACACAAGACTGCTAGACCCATTCAGGATGGCCACGCCTCACATCAAAGAAGATTTTACTCACTATCTCTTTGGTGTTCTACGGTGCCTTATTTACTCCCAGGAACATCTATTTGCCCTTTCAAGGTCAGAGGGATACGCTAACTTTAATAGGAAGTTTAGAAACATTGTGCATAGATCACAGAGTCCTGCCATGACTTTCTGTAGTGCTTCTAGCAAAGAAACCAGAAGGGAAGCACAAAAGAAAACAGAAGCCCACCTCTTTCATTTTGTGATTTGAGTTTGACTTAGTGTGCCATGTGTAGCAATGCCTGACAGACTTCAGGACATGATGATTGGTGGAATTCTGTGAGGAGACTGAGTTTGGGGACCTACTGTCCAAAGCCTGTCTGGGCACATGTTCCCACAGTCAGCTACAAAGGAGGGCAGACAATGATGGTGCCCTTCCTAAAATTAACTCTAACAATAGAACAGCAGGACTGTAGTGGCTACACTAGTGGTAGGAATTCTCTTGAAGATGTTGGTAAAGAGCCCCTTCCCCATGCCCCGCACTTAACTTCACAGCAAAGTTCCTACTCCAGAGTAGATTGGCCATCAGAAAGCTGACTCTGACTAGTTATCAACTATATCATCACAGGGTCAAGAAGGTGACTAAGTGATTAACACACTGAGGTCAACAGTGCTCTTCATGCAACCCTGGGGTTAACAAACGCTGTCCATATTATTAGTTCTTCTTGCCATAGTTCCCACAATAATTACCATATGGCTAATTCTCAACTCTGTGGTATATCATTTTACTACAGCTTAAAAAAAAAGTCCTTGTCAATTAGAAGCATACCACCCCTCAAAAAAGACAAGAGCTATGAAGAACTCATATTCTATTTTGTGTGTGTACACATGTGCTCGTTCATACCTGTAGGCTCCCAGGTGTGAAGGTCAGAAGACACCATTCAGGAGTAAGTTCCTCCTCTCGCCTTGCTAGGCAGTGCCCTGCTTGCTGTTTCTGCTGTGTTTATGTGCTCAGGCTAGCTGGCACATCTGCTATGGACATGTTCTCCTGTGTCCACCTTGTAGCTCATCATGGGAATGCTGGGATTGCAGAAGCATGACACCACATCCAACTTTTTAGTGGGATCCAGGCAACAAAATCCAGTTGTTGGGATGGCTTGGCACACAATTGGCTGCTGAGCCATGTCCTGGCCACATAAAGTATTCATACGCTGACTTTGTTCTAACTTAATTTCCTTCTGCCTCTGAAGGCAAAGATACCAGGACATTGATTGCAGTTGCTTAGTAGTCTACATAGCGGAGTCGTCTACTGCCCATTTCTATCATGTGGCAGCCTTGAAACTTTATCTTAATTGAAATGAAATACTCACTTTCTTGCTGTTCCCTTACCACTGCTAACATTCAGAGTTTTCACTGAATTAGATTAGCACTGGAAGTGTGAGGAGGGAGTAGCCTCTGTGCCCTTTGCCCCATCAAATGTAAGAATCATCAATAAATATTGATCAAAGCAGTTGTAGTGATATGTACTTGTAGTTCAGCTTGTAGGGAGGTTGAAGCAGCATGAGTTCGAGGCTCATCCTGGCAACATAGTAAGATTCTGTCTATTAAACAACCATTAAAAGAGAAAAGAAAAACCACAGAGTATTGACATAAGTGAAAGATCCAAAAATAAATCCACATATTTAGAGTCCATTGACATTTTACCCAGGTGCCATAACACACAATGGAAGGACAGCATCTTCAGTAGATGATATTGGGAAAACTATTCACACAGACATATTAAATTAGACAATTAGATCATACAATATTTAAGAATCAAAATCAAACTAGTTTAAAACCTAAAGCTCAAGATCTGAAACTGTGAAACTTCTAGAAGAAAACAGAAGGCAGCCTGTGAAATGGGAGGAAAGGCTAGCTAAACACACAAGCACTAAAGCTTTAGTGTCTGAGATGTATAAGGAGCCACACAATTCAATAGGAAAACAGCCCAGTTCAGAAGGCTGAATTGGTCTGGGGAGATGGCTCACTCCACACAGGACTGAGGGCGTGGTGGAGACAGACAGATCCCTAGGACGTACAGGCTACTCAGATTAACCAAATGACAAACAGAGCTCCAGATTCAGAAGAGACTTCATCTCAAAAAATAGTGTGGCAAATGATCGAGGAAGACTCCAGATGTCCACTCCAGCTTTTACTTACATCCATGTGCGCATACAGGCATGCACAAAATGTACACACACATGAAAGTTATACCTGAACAGACATTTCTAAGAAGAAACCATGTGACTAAAATGTACATGAAAAATGTGCAACCTCGGTAGCCATCAGGAAAATGCACAGGAAGACACTATCTTCTGTACCTTCTAGAACAGCTCTTAGAAAAACAAATACACAGGAATTGAGAAGGATATAGAGCAATGGCATTTTTTACATACTATGGGAAGGTGGTATAAATATGCATAGCTGTTAAAGAAAAGAACATTTCTTCTAAAAATATAATTTATACAGAATTCAATAATGTCACTGTTTTTGTTTGCCTTCTGTTGCTATGATAAACACCACGGCGAAAAGCAACTTGGGGAAGAAAGGGTTTACTTCATCTTACACTTCCCATCATAGTTCATCACTGAGAGAAGCCAGGGCAGGAACTCAAGGCAGGAGCCCAGAGGTTGGAACTCAATCAGAGACGATGGAGGAGTGCTGTCACTGGCTCAATGTCCCTCTGCTTAGAAAAACAAAAACACAGGAATTGAGCTACCTCTTTGACATAGCCTAGGTCCACTTGCCTAGAGATGGAACCACCCACAGTGGACTATATTCTTTTACATCAATCAGTAATCGAGAGAAGCCTCCACAGATACACCCACAAGGTAATCAGAAGGCAATTTCTCAGTGGAGATTCCCTCTTTGCAGGGATGTTTAAATGTGTGTTAAATTGATAAAGCAAAGAGAAAAACAGCTATGACAACTACTACCAGACTTCTATTCAGAAGTGTAAAACTTCAGAAGTGTGTCTGTGTGTGTGTGTTTACATTCCCATTGTTAATGCCATACTATTCACACAAGTTCACATATATGGGATCAGTCTAAGTGCCATGAGAAGATGTTTAGATAATGAAAATGTGTGCATAAGAATTGTGCACAAGAAGCTACTACTATTCTGTCACAAAAGAAGGAAGGCCTCTCATTCATTTGCAACACCAGAAGACAAGCCAATGGGGAGTAAAATACCAGGCACTGGATGCCAAGCACTGCACGATCTCATTGCAATGCAGCATCTGGATGCTTACCTCACAGCAGTAGTTGAGTACAGTGATGTTACCAGGCACGGGGGTGTTTGGCAGCAAGAGTGGGGGTGGGGATAAAAGTCAAAGAACACTAATATCAGGTAGACTAGAGAAGTAAGGCAAGAAGACAGCTACTGTACAATTTGGTGGCTGCAGTTAGCAATGACATATTGTTCTTTTGGAAATCTCTGAGAATGCAATTTTTTTTAAAAAAAAATTGGTACTTTATTTAGCTTTGCTTTATGTGCATTGGTATGAGGGTGCTAGAGCCCCTGGAACTGGAGTTACAGACAGTTGCGAACTGCCCTGTGGTTGCTGGGAGGTACTCTGAAAGAGCAACCAGAGCTCTTAACCACTGAGCCATCTTTTCAGTCCCGAGAATGTAATTTTTAAATAATCTCGCACAGACCCCAGCATGTCAGATGATGTACACATGAGCCACCTCAATTTAGCCATCTGTAACAATTACGAACATTCGTTCAGAACTCTGTACTCTTATTTACTTATTTTTCAAAATATCCATGATAGATATGTATAAAAAGCTTTATTGTCAATGAAAGCAATTTAAAGTAATACATTTTAAGACCCATCAAGTGGAAAATGTCTGTTGCCTTGGATTAAGGAGTCTTCCTGCTAAACCATAGAATGAGGTTGTTCTTGCTGCCGTTCTCCTCCAAAGGGGACGATCAAGAGAGCAGTGGAGAGCAAGCTCCGGGCACTAATAGCAACACAAAACAGCACTGGAAAGACAGTTAAATGGATTAAGCAAGCAGTTTCCAGTATTACTGGAAGTTGTATCCCCCCCTCTCTTTTTTTGGAGCTATGTTAAAACTGCTGCTTGGACTGTCAGCTGAGGACACCATTCTGTGCTAAGAGTAACCCTCAATAAGCTAGAAAATACCAACACTCTGATGGCTCACTCCCCACAGATCTCCAGCCGTGTGGATGCATGCACACACACACACACACAAATACAAATGCACACAAACACATGTATACACACACATACATATGTATGGATGTACACACATATACCGATGCAGACATTTGCATAGATTCTAGGATTGAACTCAGGTTATCACTGGTAGAAGAAAGTGACTTAACACGAGGAGCCATCTTGACTTCAAAAGCAGTTATCTTTAAAAAAAATTATTGGGGAGACAGCTTCATCAGTCAAGAGTTCTCCATGCAGGGATGGGGACTTGAGTCTGGGTGAGAACATGACATCCAAAGCTACGTCCAATACATTTCTGACAATGGATTCTGCCTTGTCAACTGGAATTTTGGGGCTGCAAAGTGCTCCTCCCTGCCCGAGAAGTCCTACCTACTACAGTGAGTTTTCCAAACCCTGGAGAAACCTCACCACAGGGCACATGCTTCTCACTCAGTGAGAAACTTTCTTCAGAGGGTTCTCTGTCCTCATATATAGATGTCTAAGCATGATCTCGATGGTGAGTCTAAGCTCCTGTTGGCCATCTCCATATCCAAGTCTTCCCAGGGGATGCTGAAGATACAAGGGCATGAAGGACACTATTTTTCACTCTGCATCCCTGACCTATAGAACGACAAGGACAGTATATGGCTACTGTCCCCAGGAATGTTTTCATGTATTTGGGGGCACAGCAACTGATTCTGGTACGTCACCATCATTCATTATATCCTTGGTATTGTACTATCAATGCCCTTACTATGTTAATACATATTCCTTAGATGTCTATGATATAGCTTTATTCCTCATTTAATTCTGAGAGCCATGAGCCAGGATGTAGCATAGAACTAGATCCAAAATATTAAGGTTTTTGGTTTAAAGAGCAAAAGAACTCCTTGAAATCAATTATCTATCCAACACTAATACACTGAACTCCTGCATGGCGCATGTAAGACCACACGTGCAGGAAGTCTGACTTGGTCATAACCACTCCAAGTCTGTCTCACGTGAAAACTGCCGCTGATGCCCAGCAATGTCCGCCAACTCTTGTGAGTGTTCACCAAATGGCGATATTCTAAATACCTGTTTGGACATGGCATTCCTTAACTATCAAACCCATAACTGCATGCCATTATTTTTAAGTCAATTTTGCAGTTTGAAGAATTAATGGCTAAATGTATCACATGTGACTATTTTGCCTGTTTCTAGGTATTTGGAATGATCATAATTTGTCCTTAATAAAACAATGCTATGATGAATTACTTCTAGCATCTTGCATACACCTTTAACTGTATCTTTGATCATGTCCTAAAAATGGAACTGATGAACCAAAGAATAAGTACTATAAATTGCTTTCTAGAAACACCAAAATAAATTACTTCTGGAAAGAGAATATATGAAAGATAGTATCATCCTATCCAAAAAGTATTAATATTTCTTTTTAATTCCAAATTTTATAGCTACTCAACTGTCAGTTTTATTTTCAGTCATTTCATTCTAATAACTTTGAACTTCCTATGCTCACCTACAAAAAATTCTGGGGTTTGCATAGTCACATCTTTAATCATTTTTTCTTTTTACTAATAGATCATAAAAGTTCTTCCTATTCACAGGAAATAAAGACATTAGTGATACTATAAAATATTATCAATATATCAACATATTTTTCTTAATTTTGCTTATAATATTGCAGATACTATATATTTAAAATGTATATATTCCATATTACAAAGCCTGTCCAATTTTATAGAATTTGAATATTATTTTAATATGTTCATGGTAAATTCTGAATCTCACACATAGAGTATGACATAATAATGAAGTTATCCTGTGGTCTTTCAAGCACAGAAACATGTTTCTCTAATAAGATGTCAGTTACCAAACAAAACTGGAAGTTTCATTTTATCCTCAATAATTATCCCATAAGCAGGCAGAGTAAAGGTATCCACTTATGGACCCCTCTTGTTGCACACACTTCTTTTCATCCAACTAACTTCGCTACCATCAAAACTAGATCTATTCGTATAACCTGAAAACAGGTTAGCAACGTTAGAACCTGGAATCTGGTTGCTGGGGGGAGGTGTCTAAACTTTCTTCAACGGACACTCTGATTGGGCTCTATGGTAACACACTCACTAATACTTTCCATAAGTAATTGTGGAACACCTACTTTGTAGCTCACATAAAGGCCAAGGACATATTAGCATATGGACTCTGCATTATAATATTCTAGCTGAGTTTAGGTGACATTAATATAAAAGAAAAAATGAAGATAATTGGAGGGAATAGGGATTTATTAAATGGCATAACTTTCTTTTTTAAAAATTACAACTCATAAATGTGTGTTTACTCTTTATATGATTTTTTTAAAATTTTAAATTTTTTATTCATTTTATATACCAACCACATTTCTCTCTCCTTCCCCTCTTCCTTCTCCCAACCTAGGCCCCATTCACTCCCCAGACAATTCCAAAATGTCAAAAAAAAAAAAAACCTAATATAAAAGCAAGCATTTTTAATAACAGGCACATAAAATCATTTAAAATAATTTCCCATTATTAACTGACACTAGACAGGAAGAAATTTCATATTTGTAAGGGTCTAATCAAGCGTTCAAAGTCTTCTTGGGTTTATCATCTTTGTTTCAACTATTACCATTGAACACTTCCTGAAGTAAAACTTATCAAAACCAAAATGCATTATGGAAGACACGTTCACAGTGCAGTCCTCACTGGTCACTCACTGTGGAACAGTATTTAAGATCAACAAGGCAGACTCACACTTTAAATCCAACTGCGGAGAATGAGATGCCCTCTCCTTAAGCGGAATTTCTGATGAGAATGAGGGGGTGTGGTAAATGAGCCAGCAGGAAGTTGCTGGGGAAGAACTCCGGTGAGGCAAGAGGGGAAGGTGGCACGTGAGAGACACACAGGACTCGAAAGGCTTTCCAGAAACTAAGGCCTGCTTGGAAGGGATGAGAGAATTCTTTGTTGTCCCTCTGATCTTTAGATATCCGAGTTCACTTGGATAGTCTGAATGGTTATTTTTGTACAGGGATTCAGAGACTAAAGGTACAAAGTTCAGCCCACTGAATTACTAGACACAAGAACACGGATTTGCCTTTTGTGGGTGTGTGGAGGACAAGTGCAAAAAATATTTTCAAAACTGAAAGTGTAAACTTTAGTGTGAGGCTGCACAGCCTCTCCTATGGATGCCCAAGCTAACTCCATAGAGAAGTTCACTGAGTTCCATAGGTGTGGGGAGAAATGACGGGAGACCAGATGGCACACCAGTGAGGTCAGTTCAGAGTAGATGCCGAGCCATCGTCTGCCTGCCGCTTTCTCTACTGTTAGAAGTTTAAAAGCTAGCACGATGAGATCAGAGATTTCAGGCGGGCCATTCACACCACAAACAGTGCCTCTTTTACTCTAAGCCCCCCTCGGAAAGGATCACACCTTTGTGGGGCTCCTAGGACCCTGCCTGTGATGAAGAATGCAATAAAGACCATGGCGCACACGCACAGATAAAGTGGTTGGTTCTTATTTTTAGAGTGCCCTTCAACTGCTTAAGGAGCACCAATTGAATTACAGTACACTCAGTTGCTACATAAAAGTAAAAGCAAAATAAAAAGTTGCAGGTAAAACAGCCATAAATCTAGGAATTTAAGCTCCTCTCCTCGGGCAACTGCAAGCCAATTCCGCATTTCCTCTTACTTGCTGACAGCCTCTTGGGCATTCCAATGGGAAAGGGTTGAAAAGTAGGATTTCCCGTCCAATCGAACACCGGACAACACTTAATTACTTACGTAGATTAATAATAGCCCCGCTGCTGGGATTTTTGCCTTTCAGCACCTTTCACTGAAGCTTCGCCTGGACTTGATCTGTGGGGAGGCTGAACATCCAACAGTCTTTGACCAGCCCTGGTTTGCTTAAGGAAACTGTCTGGAACTGACGAGCCAGTTTCTACACCTATCAATCAGCGGTAATTTATTGACTGCTATAATGTTCTCTCATTACCTACGACAGTAGTGATACAGGCAAAACCCTAGAAGGATTCTAAAATACACGCTCTTTCTCAGGGAAGTTTGAGGTGAGTTGTGTTTTTCAAGATACACATGGTGGGAATACTGATCTAGTCAAAGTTACAGTTGTTAGGAACTTTCCTAACGCGAGCTCTCTGCGGATGCAAAAATTCCAATCAAGCCAAATCACAGCAAATTAAAAAATACCCAAGTTTAATGGGATTCATGTGCTCTCCGGTGGCCCGAGGGGGAACCGGGAAGCCACAAACGCTACTAGTTCCGGGGAAAGGGTGCGGGAAAGAGACCACACGGGAACTTTCTGGCGAAGCAGTTTAAATAGATTGGGGGATTGGTCAAGATTTTGGCGGGCTGTCTTGACCCTTCTGCAGGGAGGTGTCAAGGCTTGGCGGGCACAGGGACACGGTCTCCAAAGATGGAGACCGGGACTTACAATAGTCAGTACAAAGCACAGAAGCTCCAGAACCAAGAATTTACATGCTGGAGGGAAATCCCTCAGGAGGCAGATGAGAGTGGTTGGGTGGTGGAAATCTTGGTTGGTAGATAACTCCTCAGCTTGCCTCAAAGGATGCCCAAAATATTAACAACTGAACAGAAAGAGATGGAGATGATAGATAGATAGATAGATAGATAGATAGATAGATAGATAGATGATAGATAGATAGATAGATAGATAGATAGATAGATAGATAGATAGATTAGATGACAGACAGACTGACCAATAGATGGATAGATTTGGAATAAAGTAATGAGTCACTGAACCACCCATACACTTAGAATAAAGTTATGATTTAAACGGACACAAGGCACCTCTGTGGGCTACTGAGCCTTATGGAGTGCATGCAGTCAAAGCAGAAAGAAATCCATTTAGCTAGAAAAAAATGGAAGTTAGCCAAACATGTATTGCAAAACAGGAGATTTTTTTTCGAGTATATGTTCCACCATTTAATTATGTAATTTACCTGACTGAAATTTTTCTAACACATATATTATCCTGACATCATATTTAATGTAATAGATACTTAAGAAATAACAACTGGTTTAGGAAACTGATTAAAAGATAAATGTGTAAGAATGAATTACACGCCGGGCGGTGGTGGCTCACGCCTTTAATCCCAGCACTCGGGAGGCAGAGTCAGGCGAATCTCTGTGAGTTCAAGGCCAGCCTGGTCTACAAGAGCTAGTGCCAGGACAGGCTCCAAAGCCACAGAGAAACCCTGTCTCGAAAAACCAAAAAAAAAGGAAAAAAAAGAATGAATTACACATATGATTCATGAATCTAAGAATGTGTTAATATAAATAGTAATATAAATATATATATATATATGATAGCAAATGGCATTCTACCTTCAGCCAAATATTAAAAGATCAAGACAAGCACTCATTTGAGGGAAATGATTGAACATATGCTGTTGACAGATCATAGCACACAGGATGGCTCAGGCTGCTGCTCTTTAGGAGTTGACTTAGTGGAGGCAGAGTTGGGATGAGAAGGAAAGGATGGAAGGGTAGAGAGAGAATGAGAAATAAGACAGAAAGGACAAAAGAGAAGAGGAGGCACAGAGAAGGCAGGAAGGGATGGGGGGAAGGGAAGCATGATGGTTAATCCTCACTGTTACCACAGAAACATGCCTGCTCTGGGTGTCTGTGTCAGTGTCTCCAGAAAGATTAAACCCAGCAGAAACGACCCAGACTGAATGAGGATGGCACCAATCCATGGGCTGGGGCCTAAGACTGAATAATAAAGAAGAATCTGAGATGGGCATCAGTGTTCTACCCTCTTGGCTTACTCATTCGGGATAAGATGTGACAAGCTGAACCCGAACTCCCCACCACCAGGGCTTCCCCGCCAGGATGGACTGTGAGTCCACTAAACTTTTTCCTTAAATTGCTTTCATCTGGTATTCTATCACAGCAGTAAAATCCATAATTGATACAGGGAAGAAGGGATGGGAAAGGATATAGTGAGAGACAGAACATGAGCTATCAAAGTGTCCCACAGAAGGTGGTGGGCTGACAATGGCAGCAAGTGACTGGTGGATGCATGTGTTTGGCTTGCTACATGGCCTCAAAGATCATTGACAAAAGAAGCCACGTTCACAAAGATTTCTGGGCAGCCTCTCCCAGTCAGGGCCCAGAGCACTACATGAAGGAGACAAAGCTATCAAGAAACTGAGGGGCAGCTTCCGCACCTACGCTTCCCACAGAAGCTGTCCCAATACAAGAGCCTACAGAGGGAGCAGGACCAAGCCACAAGAGGCCTGGCAGGTTTAGAGGAAGTCTGCAGCTAAGGGACTTGGGGAGTTTCTAGAGGGACCACCTAGCTCAGCACCAGAGGGCTAGCTCACTACAGAACACCTGTTCTCATAGATCACACACTTGCAAATTCGGATCCGATTTATAGACTACAGAACCATCCTCCAATTGATCTTCAAATGGATGCATAACTTTAGGATTCCACTCATTATTCACAATGGTTACTATACTGACTCTTTGCTTTAAAAAATTAAAAAAAAAATGGTGCCTGCCCTTTCTCTGGGCTCAAAGGCAATACAGGAAAAGTTCCCTCAGGAGGAGTGCCTACCTCTCCATAGTTCACAGCCTGGCTAGGTATAAGAGTTGAGAGAGGGACACAGGTAGTTCCTCAAGATGGCTGCTTTGTCCATACTGTACTAGGCACAGGCAAAGGCAGAGACAGGGCAGCAACTCCCCATCCAGATGTGCTAGCAGCAAGCAATAAAGCCACTTTTTCCCCAGGGGACAAAACCTTGCTTTGAATTTCAAAGGCAAATGCCCCAGGAGGCAACCACCAGACTCACCCCACAAAAATGTTTGATGAATTACCATGGCAGACATCAACTTCACAGATTAATGACCAAAAGGAGTACAGTTCTGTCTCAGTGGAAGAGGATAAATTTTCTCTTGGCTTTGAGAATCTGAGGGATTGAGCAAGCCAAGCTAGCCACAGCTCCCCTCCCTCCCTGCATACACAAAACCCCACCATGGCTCATTTCCTTCCTACATTTTCTTTCAGTGGCTTTTCATAAATTTAAGTGGAGCAGACAGTGCGTCTGTGCTGTGCTTCATTTGCAAGACGATGACCACCAAGTGATTAGAAATTTTCATTGGACTGGTGCACTGGGTGGGAAAAAATCCCTGAGGTTTTTTGGGTTGTGTGTGTGTGTGTGTGTGTGTGTGTGTGTGTGTGTGTGTGTAATTCATTCTCAACTCATAAATAGATACTTAGTGACTAATTTTCTAACTTTAGGCAGTTAAAAAGTACTGACATCAAATTTATGAAGACTATCTAGTCTAAATCCTTCTTATTGTGTGTGTACATGTTTTATGTGAGTGTATATGTCTTAGAGTTTGATGCCGTTTGGAGCCCCTACTCAAGGGAACAAGGCCTTCACGAATGAGGCAGGCCTTGGGTGACGATTTTCCTGCTTTCTGCTTTCCCCACCTAAACAAGGATTTTGTGACCTGTCATCCCTGTTAACAGTCGTCCTAGGGAAAGTGGAGAAGACCTCTCCGCATGTGCCCACTCCGTGTGTCACACACCACCATTTATATGAACCAATTGGTGGTCTTCAGTGAATAGTTACGATTGCCATAGCCTTTGTTAGCAGCAGTTGGTGGGACACAGGGAAGACAGAAGTCTGAACTGCACTTCACATACAAAACTTGGCATGCAGAGGACAGCAGAGGAAGAAATCTAGGGGTACAGAGAGGCGAGTATTCAAAAAAACGATCTAAAAAAGCCTGAGTGGATGGAGGGACTCTGTCATTGGAACCTGAAGTATGTGGAGGCATAAACGGAATTCCCATGTGGGACAGCTGAGGGAATATGATGTCATAGGCACAGAGAGGCTTATGGCATGTGAGGGAGGGACATGGAGGATTTGCTTTTGCATGTAAGCAGAAATTGATAGTAAGGAAATGACAAATTTCTTAAAGGGCTTAAGAAACCAGAAAACTCATGGGTTGTTGAGAGAAGGTAAGAGAAGAGCAGAATGACCAACGTAAAAGCTTCATTTGCAAACTCCTTGAAACATGTTTTAAAAGAAGTCCCAGTTTCTAGTTAACTTCTAGATCTCCCAGAGTAGTGATGAACCCCTCACTGCTTTGATGGATGGATAGTGTAACTCTATTTTAGCTCTTCAGAGTATTAAAAAAACTCGATGCTGTCTCATTCTTTAATTATTTTTATTGCAATTAGCACAGTCAAAAAGTGAGCTGTGTACTGCAAGATGGCTCAGCAGGTAAAAGAACCTGAGACCAACCAAGTCAGGCAGCCAGAATTCAATCCCCAGGACCCACAAAATGCAAAGAGAGAAGCTCTCACAGGATGCCCTCTGGGTTCCACACATGCAAGGGCACAAGTCTGCCCCTCTCACACTTAAATGCATATGTGTAAGAAGAAAAGGAAACTTCAAACAAAAAGATTACTAGACGGAATGCAAGAGCTTTAGCAAGTATTGACTGACTGAGTTCTCACCTGTAACTGCTAAGGCTGAAAAGAAGATTAGGGACCAGGGCAGAAAATCGCAAGTACCAGACAATTAATGAGAATGCATTGCCGATCTACCTCAAAACAAGCTATGTTGAGGAAAAGCACAAGCAAGCAAAAGGGAGCCAACCAAGGGTGTAGCTGAACAGCAACATGGAATACACATAAAATTTATAACAAGAAAAAAAGTATATATCGATAAAATACATTATATATGTTTTATATATAGCATAATTACAAAAACTGTTACTTTAACATAATATATAAAAATAGTATCTTATAGAATTACATATTATTTTACTACCATTTCAGTTATTAATAGTGGCAGTTAATAGTAATTAATATAGGGATGAAGTAAATATGTGAAGATATGCAAATATTTTCAAATGTTTCTTTCCTTCTGATCAGCTGTGGAAACGATCTGATCTTTAAATTTGGGGGTTTATATTACTGCATGTTCTTTCTGCATATGCGTGTGTGTGTTCTTGTATGTGTGGATACTTCCTAAAAAAGTAAACAAAATGCACTAGAAACAGTTATTGCTTGTGAATAATAAAGATAACAGTGAAATCTTTGTATTCACCCAGGACACACAAATCTATTTTCACCTCCTTTCCCACTCATGTCTCTGAATTGTTTACGAGTTTTAGGACCCTCAGTTCCTCAAGGCAGTGGTAAAGTTGAGTTCTCTGACCATCAACTTCTGTGTGACTTTAATCTGGCTTCTAAATAAGTCCACACACTATACTGTACCACTTGGGTGTCAATGCCATTTGGTGGTGACACCAAGCCAAACTCCCAAACAACTCAGCATCCCAACATGAAAGACAGAAATCTACTTTCTGGCAGCAGAAAGAATTTAAACCTTGAAGTTTTCATTTCCTGGTTCCCACATATGTTTCGTTCTCCTTTGCATCTGCATAGCCGCTCTAGGCAGGCCAGCAGCATGTCCATCAGAGCTGCTGAGGCTAGAAAGAGCACATTGGTAAGTCATGTTTAACATACCCATCATTTATCAAAACACGGTGAAGCACTAGATGCCACCACAAGCAAAACTTCTCCTTCTTGGAGCAGTGGCTCTGAAGCAAAGAGATAACTGAAACTTCTAAACCAAGGGTGGATCCCAAGCAAGTCTCAGTTCCAGTAAACAAGCAGAGAGAGACCTGTTTATCCTGGCTATCCTGGTGACTTTTTCTCCCCTTTCCCATTCAGCAGTAGTCATATTTCCAAATCTGGAGCCTTTTTCTCTCAAATCTGTATCTTTGTTAGTTCTTATACAACCTTGGGGGCAACTCTGGGGTAAATGGTTAACTTTTTAAGGCTCCTATGACTTCTACAAAGATGGTGGAGGTTTGGAGACATGACATAAAAACTTCCGTTTTACTGCAACTCTGTTCTCCATTCTCCTGGATATACTCTAAATTTAGATAACATTATTCTCATTCCACACATTCACAAGATGATTTAGGCAATATTTTAATATAGATTCTACATCAGACAGATAGACAAACATATTTAAAATACCTTCCTTTTCTGTAAAGTCAAAGTTACCTCTATATGTCTGAGGAAGTAGAAAGTAACCCAGAGCCTTTAATGCCAAAACCTTGTCTCACAGTAAATATATCATCACACCTCTTTGTACCACCTTCGTGGGCATGGAGTAGAAGATTTTCAGCTGGCAACATCTCTTCCTTTTCTTTGGTAAAGAGGTTTTCTAATGGCTAGAATTATCCAACGTGTACATTCACATTATCTCCTGCATACAGGTTATATATACATGTGAACACATCCAGAATCATAGGCACACATACAGGTCATATGCACACACACAGATCATAAAAGCCTCTTGTGGTTTAGAAAGAACATTAACAATGTTTTAAGTCTTATTGAAATCTTCATAAAAATTGAAAAGACCATTAGCGCTCCATTTTCCAAGGTCAAGTAATAAAGTGCTAGAGGGAACAGCATCTTGATAATTTGAGAAATAATTTGATGTTTCATGGTTGGACAGACCTGGCACAGTGAACTCCACTGAGTAGGAGGTCAATACATAGTCACCCAGAGATTCCCCCTTGTTTGCCCTCGGATATTTTAACTGCAACCGCAAGCCAGGAACTAGAAATGTCACTTTAATCACCTTTAGAGAGTAATTACACAATGTGACAATGCTGACTTGGGTGCTGTTTCAAGACAATCCAGCAGGTACCAACCACAGTCACCTGAGCATTGCTTGCTTGGGAGACAAGAAAGCTTGAGACCGTATAGCAGTGATCGTCTGTTTCATATCAGAACTGTGCAATCCAGTCTCCATGCTTTATCATCTACTGTGTCCAGTCCCACAGTCTTTTTCTGCATCTTGAACAATGTGCTCCGTTTTGATTATTCACCTTCCAAACTCAGTCTGATGAGTCCTTTGATTCGTCATGAAAATCAGTGATCACTTCTGTTCAGGGCTGCTGAATTTCCTAAGACTACCACCCTTGTCTTCATTAACTCAATGCTTAGGAAATGTGGTCACAATATTCAGAATAGGATAAATCGATACTATCTTGATACAAAGCATAAGATGCAATAGGCAAAATCAGACAGATGAACTGTGAAGGCTCATATCACAATGTGTGTGGGTCTACCATTTTCAGTTCATTAACTCATGTGGAATAGTCATGGCTGACCAACCGGTATGAGCTACAGACCCTGATTGCAGAGTGGAAAACAGTGACTATGAACAATACATAAACTATATAGTATCTATTTGGCAGTGGAGCAACATAGCTTTCACACACTCATATGCTGAACTATGTTCCTTACCCCAGCTTCAGTACTTATCAGCACAACTCAGGACTTTCTAGGCCAGAGGAGAGGATTTGCAGAATGGAAAACTCAGAGTCCTCAAGCAAGCATAGTTTGAGGAAAATGGAGCATGCTTAGCAAGAATCCAACATCATTCTGCTAAACACAAGCCAAATTTGAAATGGAAAATCAAGTTCAAAACCAATCATAATTAAAATACAAGGCAAAAGATGGGTCAGGCAAACAATTCCATATCCAGGAAGTTATAATCCACATTTGAGAAATATGCAGAAAGATAATGTCTAAGAACTGGTCAATTGTGCCTACCCAAGTTTAGAGATATTTAAAATAAATAAATTCAATTGGGTGTATAGCTGTGACAAGAACAAACAAACAAAAACTGCGGAGGCCCAAAACTGTGAGCCTATTTCCATGCCGACCACAGGTCAGAGAGTTGGAGCTTACCTCTAGTCCTTCAAGGCTGTTGTGTTTCTATCCCAGAGAACCCACTTAGACTTACATCAGAGAGTTCTGCTCTCTCGAGGTTATTGTCAACAGGTGTGGCTAATAGCCAGACCTTGTATTCCAGTAATACAGAAGTAGCTCTGTTTCTACCACAAACAAAAGTCTATGGATCCAACTAAGTGCCAATTTCCTTGAGGAGATAACTTTAAATTCCACCCAGGGAGTTGTTTGCCTACAGTGGTTTTGGTCTAGGCTGTGAGGAAGAATTGTTTTGTTCTTGCAACAGAATGTTTTACTATGGTTGTAGCCCGTGACCTCCAATTGGGTCTCTTACTTTCCTTGTATCATGTTAATGCAGTTTTTTGACTCCTATCTTTTGGACTCAGGGGTATTTTAAGCAAGTGGAAATTAAACACAGGTGAATTTTAGTACTCACTAGAATTTCCTCCTGATACTATTCTGTTTCTCTGTTTTATTATTTTCATTTGTGTCTTCATATTCTTTACTAATATTTTCTAAATCCCCACGCCTCTATCCTGGCAAGAGATATTTTTGTTTAAGCTGGTCCCCAACAAAAAACATAGATGGTGCAAGAGTTAAGTATGGGAGGGAAAAAATCCATTCTCTACCTGTATGTCTCAGGAAAGTTAAGCTCTCAAAGTCTAGACAGACTATGGGATACTCTAAATTCCTGTTACAGTAGAATACATATCATACCTTTTACTTTTTACTGTTTATCATAAATAGAGCAAAAAGATTACTTATGATTATCTTTTAATTCCATGGGTCCATTACTGACTGGCTATAAAAACAATATGAAGGTAAGTTCATTTCTATGAAGAGCTGTGCCATTCTGGGAAAGAATAACAATTTTGATTTACAACAACTGAAAAGTATGTGAACACACTCAGTTAACCCAGGGCAAGCTTCAGCAGCAGCTTTTTTTGTTCATCCATCCAGAAAGTTCTACTGTGTATAACTTAATGAAACAGAGAGGTTTTAGTATTAAGTTGGGGGTGTATATTCGAGTAGTGCTTGGCTTAAAAATATCAATGAGAATTTCTTGTTATATATTGCACAGGGACTAATGTTCTCATATGCAATGAAACTGGTTAGACTTGAAGTCTCATCAGGAATTCTCTCTCTCTCTCTTTCAGGTTTTGGAACACATCTCTGAAGTGGTTTTTCATAGGCTACATCTTAGAAACACACTGATACAAATATAACAACATATTAAAATGGGATTCTTTAAGCTCAATGCAAATCACAAGACAATAGGAACTGATTGGTACTCAGGATCCAAGATGAGCATCAAACAAGAAATTTCTATGAACTGCATTTACAAGCCAGCAGAACATATCTCTATAGTATCAAAATGAGGAAATGCTAGATACAGTGTATGAAGAATTTGGAAGTAAATGGCAAGTGTAGGTTTCTATAAAGTGAATTTTCAGGTATACATGCAATGCCTTATACCATGGAGAAGGGGTAGGAGATCACAATTTATCTATAGAAATTATGATGAAAGGGTATATTATTGAATCTAGTTTAATCCAAAAAACAACTGTTATTCTCAAAATAATTTACCTTGGTATGGACTTTTGTTTATTGATACAAATTTAAGGTCAGTTTTGTCATACTGTATGTATATTTATACTCTTGTTTAAAGTGTTATGTTTATATAGCTCATTTAAAAATATATAAATAAATAAAAATATATAGTTAAGAAATACAAATTAATAATCATCTATAATAGCCAAACTTACAGACATGTTAGATTTTCTAGATATGCAGCGATATATTTCAGATGGATAGGTAATCTTCAAACATTTCAAAGACCTACAGAATATGGCATTTAAAATGTTTTAACAACTTAGACTTTTCTCTACTGTGAGACATGTCTGCTCCTGGCAACATCAACTACTTCTATAGAATTAATAGGCATTGAAGAAGCTCCTTATAGAGTTTGATTTCAATGTGGCAAGGCTAGCCAGCCATTTGGTCAAGAAATTTCTCTTGTTTGAACTGTTTAACTGTATGCTGTATAAACAGGGCATGCAGGACTCACAGGAAAATGACAGCTATACTTTGTCTAAACAAGACAGATAGTCCATTAGGGTTCCTGTTTCACAGAAGAAACTGCCAGACATTCTGCAGAACACAGAAGAAAGTATATGCCAATACAGGTTGGGCAGTCTTTCAAATTTCCTGGCCCATTGTAAAGCCTGCCAGATGCTATGGGTTTGTAGACTGAAGATCAATGTCCAACATTATAGAAGAACTTTGGGTGACTGTCCAGGCAGCCAGATATCTCTGTCATTTCTAGAGTTTGAAAGCTGCTTACAATGAACTTCCTGGTTACTTAGATAATATTATAGCCTTCTGGGGTGTTGAAGACAAAATAGTTATAATTAGTTTTCCATAGCTATGATAAAAGATAAATTAGATATGAAACTTTAGACTGACAATAAATAGATGATAGAGTATTTTCTTTAATTTTGTCAAATACAAATAGACTAAATATTATAACTTTAATTCTTGCTTAATACATGTTTTGTTATATGTAATTTTACTATGTTAAAGTTAAAATCTTTCTATTTAATTAGATATAAAAGGGGAAATGATGTGGGATATCTTTCTGTATGTTGTGAATACATTTAATTGCCATTGGTTAATAAAATTTGGTCAATAGCCCAATAGAATAGAGCCAGGCAGGAACCCCAAACAGAGATATAAAAAGAAGGTAGAGTCCAGGGAGACACCAGCAGCCACCTGGAGGAGTAAGATGCCAGAGCATTACCAGTAAGCCATGGGCCACATGGCAATACACAGATTAATAGAAATGGGTTAATTTAAATGTAAGAGCTTGCTAATACTAAGCCTGAGTCATCAGTCAAACTTTTATAATTAATATTAAGCCTCTGAGTGGTCATTCGGGAACTGGTGGGTGAAAGAGAAACCTCCAGTTACAGGAAATGGTATATATAGTATATGAAAAATTTGGAGGTAAATGGCAAGTACAGATATCTATAAAGAAAATTTTCAGGTATTTATGCAATGTCTTATGCCACGGAGAAGGGAAAGGAAATCACCATTCATCTCTCACAGATAGGAGGAACTCTGTTCCACATTAGTTTACTTTATCTTACCATAACAGAGTAGCTGGGTAATTTTGTAAATAAATCAGGTTTATGGTATTTTTATAGTTTGGGACATTTAAAAATGAGGGGCTACATGGCTAAGGCCTTCTTACTAGTAGAGATTCAAAGTGGTCTGGGCTAAGCCACAGTAAGAAATACCCGTGATGTTAATTTGCCCAATGTCTCTCTTCTTCTGAAGCCTCTGAGATTCAGTCTTGGGGCATCCCAGTGACCCCCATATAGTCAGTTCCTAAAGGGCTGTCTCTAAGTGTGTACCACAGGTGGATTAAGTTTGAACATTTTCAGTTTCTAACACTTGTATTTCCAATGCCCCAAGCACTAGGGGACAATGCCTTTGGTGTATGCCCTCTCTACCTTAAGGATTAGAATAAAAACATTTGTCTGACTTACAAGTAAGAAAGTTAACAAGTAAGATACTTTGGTGGAATATGTAAAGTCTTGATGGCTTCTGTTAACTGTAACTTGTTATCAAGAAGGCAAAGATTCTCTTTTCCATAGAGACAGAAAAGGCCAATGTGAGACAAGTCAGGAAAGACAGTCTCAGATGCTCCTGTTAGTGACAAGGAGGCAGCAAGAAGTTCCTTAAACCCAGGCCTGCCATGAGGCTTTCAAGTGAACAGCCTTGGAAGACTCCTTTCTCATCCTCAAGACCAACTCCAATGACGAGAACCAAGCCTGAGGTGTCAATAAGGTACCCATGAGGTGTCTGTGCAATATGTCACAGAGAAGCAAGGCCAGTCTTCAACACCTGCCACTGGAAGACCAACCAGAGCCATGGGAGGGGGGGTGGGGACCAGCCAAGTTTATGTGACCCTGGACCTGCTTCTCTTTCCTTAGCTACACAGCTCACCTAGTATGAGGCTTAGGGAAAACAAGACAAGTTTTTGTAACACTAGTCAAGCTGTAAGAAGATCGAGATAGTACCAAAAGATGTAATACTGAAGGATCAGTTTCAGATTCTGGATCCAACTATGGATGTTTATATGAAGAAAGACGATTTTGAGAGTCAGGTGACTAGTCAGGGGTGACCTGTCCCTTGATAAGGAGCAGAATATTCTGACTAAATGCTAGCATTTCATTCAAAGGCAGAAGAAGACTCTGTCCCATAGACCAAACTTCAGAAGGAATTGTAAGAAATAATAAAACCATGTGTATTGCAGAAAAAAACAATCAAGTAGAACTAACACACATACTTTATAAACACTAACAAGATTCCTTAGAAAGTATTGATGATAATTGGGTCATCTTGTGGACCAGAAGCCCACACAAAAAGAGGGACTTCACCCATGGCCTTGAAAATCCACAGTGCTTTCATGACAAACACGCCAGCTGACCCAGTCCCACAAGGTGGCTGCACAGCTGTTGCTATTTTCGATTTACTATTTCTGATTTCCAGAAGACAGCCTGAGGACTGAACCTGTCTTGACTTCCCCATGTTGAAGATCCAACCTTCAGAAATCCCGGCCACACAGCTTTCTCACCGTGTTTCATTTTCGATATCATTCGTTCCCATAAGAGAAGGTGGCAGGTCACTAGCAAACTCCAGAATCTACTTATCTAACCTGATCGGAGATGACTTCTCAGCAAATAAAACTGAAGTAATTATAGCTGCCAGGCAGGGTTTTTAAGAGAGCAACATCAGCTTTGAAATGAAGTCAAGAACATCATAAAACAGCAGGATGCCAGGCTTGGCAGAGGGAAGCCTGCTCCAAACCTCTGCCGGCTGCTCTTTATAGATGGCTGAATTTTGTTTCCTTCCTTTTAAATAATTTTAGGAGGAGGGGCTCTCTTTGATTACAATGAAGACAAAATCTTGTGTCCAGGGAACGCTTGGGCATTAAGCATGAGGTTCCTTACCGCCTCCTTTGTTTTTCACTTCCACAAAATTGAAGGGAAGCCTGAACGTGCAAACAGTGTAGGCTCTTTCATGTCATAGTTATTTATTTTTTTATGGGACCTCATTATTGGTTTTGACCCTAAATTATGTCTTCATTCTTGACTGTACCATTCACTGTGCCATAAACTCCAGATAGGACATGCTCCTCTGTAATTTTTAAATAAATTCCAATACTTTACCAGTAAATATTCAAGGTCTTACACACAAGAGGTTGAGCAAACCTGAATTTCCTGAACATAGTCATTTCACGTCACAGCTCTGGACCCATTTCATTCCGAAAAGGTGCTATGTGCTTATCAAGACCTAAAGGAGACAGTTCCAGGCTGGGAGATTTCACAGATTGGTCCACATTGGGCTAACATTTCAGTGTTGAGCTTCACAGTGTCTCTTGCTTCTCCTTAACTAATTATCAGGCTGCAACTGTATAATAGTCTATAGTTTTCCTAAGACTTAGTATGATTTTCCTCGTCTCTTAATTAACTTCCTTCTGCCTTTGCATCTGGAACTGCAAGCACAAGAGCTGCACAAAGGTGAGCCAGCATCGCTAGGGAAGGGCTCATGAAGTCCCACCCCTACCCAAAGAGCTGTAAGAGCTATTGGCAGCTGAGAGTTGATGGCAAAGGGAGAGTTGGTTTTCTTCAGGAATACAGGCCCTGGGAAACTACTCATGCTCCAAGAGATCGTCCTCTACCCATTAACATATAGGCAACACTAAGTGGACTCAGTGGGCTTATTATTAATTTTTAAAGAGCACATGAAACTTGGAAGTGAATTGGAAAAGAAGTAAAACTTATAGGTTTGGGGTCTGTCCTATAAATATAAAAGTTCTGAGGCTATTTTTGTCTAAACAAACTCCTGGGGTGTTCAATTTAGGGACAAAATATCTCCTACCTTACCAAAACAACACCTTGAAGCAAAACGATCACTCCCAGAGGAGTATGACTACCCCATACAAGCACAAGAGAGAGAAAGGAGGTTAGAGCAGGACTCGCTGAGCTACAGTGTTGGTGTGCTGATACTGTACCTTACCTTCAGGGAGAACAAATGGAGAATGTTCACTATAGGCTCAGAACACCATAGCCTTGGGCATTTAGCATTACTAACGGATCAAAGGACTTTGTAAAACAAAATTCTACTTTTGTTTTCATAGCAAAAAAAAAGATGCTTATGCCAACATATGGGGTCGAAAGAAGGGAGAACGAGGGTCTAAATGTGCACACAGGAATGGCTGCTGTGAAGCCATGCTTTCGGGTCTATATACTACATTTCTTTCACCCACCCTATTCCTGTAAAGCCAGGTTATTTGCCTCTCTTTCTGGATAAGGAATATTAGAAACTTGGTTTTTTTTTCTTTTTTTTAACTTCAATCCTGTATCTTGAGTGTTGATGGAGTTTTGTACTACTTTTAGTAGCTGTTGGCGTAGCTAAGATTTTGGGACAGATTATTTCACATGTAAATAAAATGTTTTACTTCTTTACAAATTAGATGGATAATTCTCTCTCTCCTGTCTCCCCCCCCCCGTCCCTGATCATCCCGTCTTCCCTCTCCTCCCCTTCTGCCCCTCTCCTCTATTCTTCTCCTTCTCTTTCTCTGCCCTCCCTTTCCTTTTCCCTTTCTTTTCTCTCCTCTCCCTCCTCACCGTCAGGACCTCCCAGTACAATATTGAACAGAAGATACACATGGCTTATTTTCTTATTTTTAGATGGGGTTCTCATATTGTCCTAACTGGCCTTGAATACATAATCCTCCTCCCTCTGCCTCCTGGGTAGCTGAGATTGTGTTCGTGTGTCACTATACCTATGGTGTGGTACATTTAGGCATTCGAATGTTCTTTGATTGCCCTAAATAGTTTATTAGGTATAAATTTTATAAACATTATGTGTATTCACAGTCAGAGCGGACTGGAGAGCACCGTGCCTTCTTCAGGCTGCTCCACAGACAGCCACCAAGAGCGTAGAGGAACTTGTGGTCCGTTAAAGGTTGTAGCTTTTGGGGCCTGCAGAGAGTGGTCCACTCATCTCCCTGGGCTTGAGGATCAGTTTGATAGACCCACTGAGTGTCAAGATTTCTTTTGATAGCATTATGAAGTGGATCAGTGAAGATAATCTCAAATTTATATATGGAATCTTCAGCAGCTAGGACTTCAGGACTCTCAAAGCCCAGCTGAATTTAGTCCAGCTCTCTCCTCAGGAATACTAAAATCTCTGGGCAAACTTCAGCTTGTGAGCACCATGATGGGCAGGCTTTTTATAGGTTATACCCCCCTTGGCTGGCATCTGTGGCCACCAAGATGGTGAATCCTATATGTGACATAACCTGCCATAGGCTTTCTCCACCGTGCTGGGGGAGGGAGACTTGTGCAGTGCAGAGAGCTGGGGGACTGCGAGCATTGGAGCCTCAGAAAGGGTTTGAAAGGAGTAAGTCTGGGAAAGGCGGTTTCCTAAGTTTCTGGAAGTACTGCACTCCGTGGTTTCTCTGGAGTAAGTCTGAAAGCATAGCTGTTGGGAGACTCTACAACTTGCCTCTCGGTCTTCAAGTCCTTCCCTTCAAGCCCATTTACCAGCCAAGGAATAATTCTGATTTAAATAAATAACATTTCTGGATGGAGGGAATTCCCAGAAGAGAAGAAATAATAAAACTATTTCTCTGTCAGTTCTCCTCCCTGTATTTAACTTTTGGGAATACCTTTGTTAATAGAGAAGAGCACACCAAGGAACCATTACCACAGATACAAGGAGAGAATGGATGGAAGAGCCCTCAGCCACATCCCGCCAGTACCAACAATTTAACTAAACATAATAGCTATAACCTCCTCACTGTTCCACTTTCTGGGCTTCTGTCACACACTTCTTCATTTCCTCGTTAGGTTTATGGAGTGTTCCTTGGTACATTTGCTCAATATGGCATTGCTTTCAACGGGTGCCTGAGTCTTCTACCATCAGCAGTTAGCACAATAAAAGAATATATGAAATGGACTAGTGTCCTAGGCCAGGGACCTGGCTAGTTCCTTTATACAGACACAGCGTGTTCTTACCCACTGTGATCTCCCAATTCTCCAGGAGTGGGGCCAGCCAGGTACGAGATGCCAACACTAATTCTGTCCACAGTATCTTCTAACTTCTTGCTTCATGTTCTGGGCCTCTGTATTTTCCTAGGAATGCCCCTCAGAACCAGAGTCCCGAGTTCTCCTTTATTATAACCATTAGGATAGCTGCCTCTCAGTAAGTCCCACAGCCCCAAATCTTCAGTGACCTCCTCTCAATCCACCTTAATTTTAACATGGTAAAAACTCTGAGCTCAAATATCATCCACAAAAATGATCATCAGAAAAAATTATCCAGATGATTCTTGAAGCAATAGCACACTTGACTGAATCTCTTTCCCAGGGCTATCTGTGTTTCCTACAGCAGTACTCGGAGTTGGAAAGGCTTAAAATTAGAGAGTAAGTTCCCTTATAGCAATGGAAGTGGGGTAGGGAGAACTCAGGGTGGGGACTTTTCCCAGCACCTATCAAAATTGTCTACTTATACATGGGTACCTCTCTCCTTGCTTGCAATATTAGGGGCCTAAAGCTAAGCTCACTTCAGTATGGGGATTCAGTAAGTCATCTACCAATTGTCATTAACCTTTCTGAAGGCTAAAGGTACTGCATGGAACTTTCCCATGACCTGTTTTGCTTTGTACACAGGTAAACTTATTTACCTGTGCAAGTGATTTGACCTAGACACGTGGAACCTGAAGCGAAGGGAAGCCCCAGTGAGCCCATTCAAGTCCAGGTGGACCACCATGTGTCAGTCCTGCCGACAAAAACTCAACCCCAATTTCTTGCGTGAAATAAGAGAAGTTGTCTGTAATGCTGGCACCCTAATTTTCTGGTTCCTACTCCCTGGGTGGCTAAGTCAATAATATGACTCAGTAAATTCAGGAGCACCAAGGGACCAATTCAAGTGCAAAGTGCTCTCAGTACTGGAATGATACTCGTTTCCAAAATGCTAATGTACAGGAGCAGATGAAACTTGCCATTATGAGTTTTGAACTAGAGTTCTAGCTTGAGTCTTAAGAGATGTAGATTCTCACCCCAAATGGGGTTTCGTAGACTTTCAGATGCTCTGTCTTCTAACCAAGATACTAAAGCATCTGCTTCAGCTTCCTTTCATGACCTCTCATCCCCAGGATTCTTAACTATTAGAGTCCACTTTGCGTATGGGCACATTCATATACAGTCCTTTAGGATAAGCTAGACTATAGGAACTGAAGGCCTGTTTAGTTCCTGATGGTGGTGTCCCAGGGAAGAGTCCAGCAATCACGTGCATCACTTCATTTCACAGAAGTGAGAACTGAGGCCTGGGCTGGCAGCCCTGTGCCAGCACTGAGGCAGATCTGAAATTCTCACGTCCACTAACCTTCCAGCTTCCCCCTCCCTGAGTGGTCCATGCCATCAGCAATAACGCAATTGGTAGATGCCCTGGCATAAAACGACCTTGGTAGGTCACTGCTCCCTAAGAGTTAATCAAAGGCTCTGAGCCCCACTGCTGTCTTAATGTTCACTTTCCCTTACCCCAGCTCTTTTCCAATTTGCTCTTCAAGTCCAAGGCAAAGCTAGCACCAAGAGACCCCTCTCGGCACTTTCTCTATCACAAATGAAATAGATGGATAATTTAATGAATAGGTGCTCAAATGTTTGCCATGAGTACTGTTTTGCTCTAAACCTGAGATGACATTGTTCTCTGTTTTCAGATACAACCACTGCGACAAATATTGGGAATGAAAGACATGGTTCCCACCTAGTGGGACCTGCAGTGTGATTTGGGACCATGAGTCACTAGCGCTGTAGTTCCTGGGCTGAGACGAGACCTTGAAATGTGACCAAGAGGAAAGTTACCCCTTCCTGGACATCCCCCACAGTGATGTCTTGATGACAGGAGACAGAGAACACAGCTTGACTGAATGCCAAACATCTGGACTCCAAACCAAGCAGCAGAGTGACTCAAATCAAAGTAAAGCTAACCGCGGATAGTTCCCATGCCTACTATGCGCATCCAGACAGCCCCAGTGATGCAGACATTGTGTGCGTCCTCAACTCCCAAATCCCTCCGCTCTCCGTGCCAGATGTCTGCTGCTATATTAATCCAAGAGTCATGTTTTGAACTGAGCATCTGTTGGCATATGCTGATGTGAAAAAAAAAAAACCATACTAAGGCTATGAATTATTTCACCAGCTTGTTCATGGTGCTTTCTTCTGCCCTTCTGAGACAAGCTGAGGAAAGTTTTCCCTTAGCCTCCAAAGGTTTCTAGGATGACTATGTCTCCTGGATTCTACTGTGTCAGAATGCAGTGACCTGGGAGGTCCCATAACTTCAAGAAGAGAATCAGGTGAACTCTGATGTCCCAAGCCATGGCTGATAAGCAGGTAATGTCAAGAGGGCATCCCACACACAAAATAGCACCCATGGTACCAAGGTACCAACAAAGGACAAAATATCCTTTGGTTTCTGGACAGTGGCACTGAATGAATAATTTACTAGTAATTATAATTTTGAATTCTTTTGTAATCGCACCACAAGCATTTATAGTCATGAGGAACACCAACGGACTTGATTTTTGCTTGCTTGAGGCCATTAACTGTTTCCAGCCATCAGTGAGAAAAGCAACCAGTCAAGGGAAGGAGGAGGGCCTCTTTCTCCATATGTGACAGTGTCTCTGATTGTGGCAAGTCCCCTGGTTGCTGTTACCAAGGTTCTGTAGGCCCAGCAATTACTCTTGGCTTTCTTGTTTTCACAATGATGCCAAGCTTGTCAAAAGCAAAAGGTTCCTTCAGGGGACTCACACCTCATGTTACTCAGGGTAAGGATCGTGCGTAATACTTATCATGGGAAGCTCACAAGGTAGGGGAAGGGAGAGGGTTCTTAGGCCAGGCTTGCTTGTGGTTGTTCTAAAGGGAGGGTGAATATGAGGAAATTGGGAGAGCTATGTAGATCTAGAGAAGTGACTTCTGCTGCTCGTGAGCTTCATATGCTATGATGCTTCCTTGTGGTTTCTGCTTAGCCGATTGGAAATATCCACGCCCTGGATCTCTGCTTCTTCTAGGTATTAGTAAACCAAAAATTAAGGTTAAAACTCCTACCTAGAATACAACACTGTTATAGATAGTAAAAGTATCCTGGCCAGTGGATACAGTACATGTGGGTTTGCTAGTAAAGCCTGAGCCTGCTTTTAATTCTACTAACTTGAACCCGTGGGTTTATAAAAGCAATGCCTAATTACCCCCTAAACCAAGGACATAGAACAAGCCTCAATGATCCCTGCTTTCTCTTCTGAGTCTCACTTGGAAGCTCCTGGCTCTCTGCAGAAATAAAGGTTTCAAGACAGTATCATTGAAAACAATGATTTTTCTGGGTGTGGTGGCATTGGTCTAGAACCTTAGTAGTCTGGATGCTGAGTCACACCTACCTCAAATCCAAGTCTATCTCTGGCTACATGAGTTCAAAGCTAGGCTGAGCTATATAATGATGTGGGAGTGATTTCTTATTAATAAAGAAACTGGCCGGATCTTCTCAAAGCGCTCAGGGACTAGTTATAATTTTCTTAGGCCAAAGGTTAATTTGGGAATTTTACCATCATTTGCTTTCACAGGAGCCCCTAAGGAGAACATCGCCCCCATGTCAGCTTGAAGCAATCTTAGAGGACG
>NW_026068152.1:1783711-1831618 GCF_014885135.2 Alexandromys fortis | reverse complement strand
AAATGGGAGGCTGGGAGGAGGCGGAAACTTTTTTTTTCCTATTCTCAATAAAAAAAATAAAATATCTATCTATCCATCTGTCTGTCTATCTGTCTATCTAAAACTATATCAGACAGCAGGGAATCTACAGAAATCTGCACTGGTTTTGTCAAACTGATTTAGGAATAAATTCCAAAATTATTCCATTTTGACTCCCCAAAACAAGTGGTGAGATTTGTCATAGCAACACCCCACTTCTAGTTCCAATTTAACATTATAATATATCTACATGGATTGAAATTTTAGGATAAGTGATTCCTTAAATAGATTCAAATTATACATAAGTTCTCTTCACTCTCACTGAGAATATCAAGCTCCATGGGCATCAAGATAGTTAGCTCTGCTACTTTGTGGGCTTTTCTATGTCTTTTTATGTATTAGGTTCATTTTCATCTTTCACAATACTTACAGGCAATGTTCTCCTATCATTCCATGTCTAGCTTCTTTTATACATATACTATAATGAATGTGTGTTCCTTTTCAACATATTTATTGTTTGTGTCATCAAATTAAAGCAATGTTTATAAAAACAAGGCACTTGTGAATACATTCCATAACTACAAATTTCTACCTATCTATATTTTGTCTGTTTGTCTATTTACCTGTCTAACTTTACTTTACTAAATGTGTGAATAAAATGGACAGTTTGAGATTACATTTTTTTAACCTAAAAATGAAACCCTGTCTCTATAAAATAAGAAGCAATAATTTGAAGTTTTTATTTATGGTTGTTCTTTTCAAAAAATTTTTCTATCTGTGAGATTCACAAGCTTCCTGTTTGTGCTATTTGTGATATTCTTCCAAGACATCATCTCATACAATAGTTACAGAAATACACAGAGATGCACAGAAAAATGATTGAGAAATCTTATTCCCTCTGTTCCTTATTGAGTACTTTGGAAAAAAGGGCCAAAAAAAGGCATCCATTATTTATGTATATCTTCCCTTGAGTGTTTTGTTCACCAGTTGCTGTGGGATGTCTTACAGCCAGTAGTTACCCGCCCACTGGGGCATGGCCTCTTATACTATTTATGCTGAAGTAGAGCATGCATCCCGCCTTTTTTCCGGCTGCAGGATTTGGTTTTGTTTGATCTCTGTTCCAGCAGAGGATTCTGATTTGTGAGTCTACCAATAAATAAATAACCATATATTTCTCAATTCCGATCTAGTGTGGGATTTCTTTTAAGTTTCCTTCTTCATTTGGCTTCCATGTGGATTTGGATTAATGCCATCAAAAATCAAAAATTACCTGAAAAAAATTAATACTCTTAAGAAGGATAGTATTAATTTGACAGACACAATTGAATCCATATCTAATGGTATTAAGAACTTATCTGAAAGAATTCATGCTGTTGAATTTGACAATCAAAATTGTTAAAAAAATATGATAAGTAATCAGAGTATCTCTCCAGGATGGCAATCTGCATGCTATTCAAGTAATGTCAAAGGATGAGATGTGGTCATTAAAGGAGAAACTTCAGACCTTGGAATTACATGTGCAGAATGAGGACCAAAGGCTAGGTGCCTCAATGAAATCACTAGAAAATATATACAGGCCAGGAGAGTCATGCTTTACAAAAGGCAATATTAAAAAGATTTGAAATAATTGAGAAAATTATTGGAGCTGATGAACAGGGAAAGAAGGCACAAGGATAGGATTTAACATCTCTAGTAGCTGTCAGTGATGACATACCAGTGTTTTAGCTTCCTACCCTATAATCTTCTCTGACAAAGCATCAAGTTCTAAAGGCTCAAAAGGATCCAAAAAAGGTAGATGGATACCTGTAGGAATGAATGGTCTAAAAGAAATTAAGCAGGCTGTTGTAACTTATGGTTTGAATTACACATTTGTTAGGGAGATGATAATGACATGGTCTTCTAATATCAAAGCAATGCCACATGACTGGATTCAGGTAGTTTCAGCAGTCCTGGATGATGGGCCTCAATAAATGTTTAGAATTTATTTCAGAGAAGAGGCAAAATTTTTGGAACAACAGGGAAAAGCAAAAGGCCTTGAGACTTCTCAAGGTCAAATTCTTGGTGAAGACCTTTATAATGACCCACAGGTTCAAACTCTTCACAGCGAACAAATCTTGTCCCTATGCCATAAAGCAGCCTTAAATGCTTGGGACAGGATTCAAGAACCGGATTTATATACCAGGGTTAAACGGGGCCAGAGAGAACCCTTTACTGACATTTTACAAATATTTACTAAGGCTGTACAAATAGGAGTAACAGACCCAGATGCTAGATGCATACTTATTGAATCTCTGGCTTTTGAAAATGCCGACTTAGAATGCAAAAAGATACTTGGGCCGTTAAAGGTTAGATCAGCACCTATGGATGAATGGATCCTTCATACAATGAACATTAAGACATTTGACTATAATACTGAATCTTGGGTAGGAGAAGCAATCTCCAAAGGAATGAGGAGACATCAAAATGCCAAATGTTTTGATTGTGGTAGAATAGGACATTTGAAAAAGGATTGTAGACAGGGAATTTCTAGGAATAATATCTCCTCGGAGAACGGCAAAAATAGGAGGCCTCAGCCTTCAGGTATATGTAGAAGGTGTGGCAAAGCCCGATATTGAACCAATGAATGTAGATCAACAAAAGACCTAGAAGGCAACCTGATAACATTAGGAAACATCTTGAGGGGTCTCTTGCAGGCCCCCAAGCCAAAGGTGGCCCAGTCATTTCCAGTCACTGTGAAGGACATGTCTTACCAGCTCACCGGGGAAAATTAAAAAATCCAGAGCATCCAATTTTCAGGAGGAACTATATATGTTTTTCTTTGGGTCCATCCTTGTTATTTGGCTTCTCTAGGCTTGTGAACTATAGTCTCAATATCCCTTGTTTATGGCTAGAGTCCACTAATAAGTAAGTACATATCATATTCATCTTTTTGGGTCTGGGTTATCTCACTCAGGATAGTGTTTTCTATTTCCATCCATTTGGATTCAAAATTCAAGATGTCATTGTTTTTTTTTTTTTTTAATCTCTGAGTAGTACTCTAGTGTGCATATATTCCACACTTTCTCTATCCATTCCATTAATCCGTTATTCCAAAAGTGATAGACTTAACCTTATAAAGAGAACTTCTTGGATTCTTTCCCAAATTGTACGCAATGCTCCAATAACTGGAGCCTGTAAATTTTATACTAATGCAAATAAATCAGAGAAAGCAGTTTACAAATCAGAAGAATTAAGTAAGTTGGAACAAAGCCCTTTTAATTCTGTCAAGAAGGCAGAATTATATGCTATTCTCATTGTGCTAAGGGATATTAATGAACCTCTTAATATAGTTACTGATTCACAATATGTAGAAAGAGTTGTCTTCCGTATTGAAACCGCTAAATTTATCCCAGATGATACAGGATTGACTTCATTATTTATCCAGGTGCAAGACATAATCAGGAATAGGCTTTGTGCTATACACATAACACACATCTGATCTCCAACAGGTCTGCCAGGTTCTCTAGGAAAATTTAATGCCTCAACCACTGACAAGGTATATGGTATCTGGAAATGGATAATCAAGACTGTCAAATCTCGCAAAGACAGGCTAAAACCATTTGGAAAACTTTCTGCCTCTGAAAATGGTCTGTCAATTTTTCTAGGCCTTAGCCAAAGTTTGTTGCTTCAATGTTGCAAATGAGACTTTAGGAGATTGCCCAGGTAGCCAGTTGTCTCTGTCATTTGTTGCACATTTTAGAAGTTGCTTGATTGCACTTCCCGATTACTCAAGTAATATTATTTCCCTTCTCGGATCTTTGATGGGGTTGAAGACTAGATAGTTGAAGTTAATTTCCTCTCATGACTCCCAAGTTATTTTTATATAAGATTTAAACTAGTTAAGATAGGATAATTATTGAATATATTTGTTCTTATTGCATATAATTTTGTATTAGGCTTAGAACTCTCTTATTTAAACAAAATGGGGAGGTGCTGGAGGAAGTCTTACAGCCAGTAGTTACCTACCCACTGGGGTGTGGCCTCTAGTACTATTTATGCCCATGTAGAGCATGTGTCCAGTCTCTTTTCCAGCTGCAGAATTCAGTTTCTTATCTCCATTCCAGGAGAGGATTCTGGTATGTGAGTCTACCCCTAAATAAATAACCATCTATTTCTCAATTCTGATCTAGTGTGGGATTTCTTTTAAGCATCCTTCTCCAACCAGTTTTTTTTAGTCTATTTATTCAAATCAGCTGAACATCAGGAAAGACATGGCTCATCTAGCTGCACAAGGACCTACAAACACATGTGTTGCTGAAGAACATGTCATATTTCTTGGAATTTTTTTTTAAAGTGCAGTACCTGGAATGTTTGGGAAATATACTTCATCTGAAGTATATCCCAGAATTGGGGCATACACCCAATCACTCTGGTTGCCAGAGTATATGTATCATCCAGAGATAGAAGAGAGATTTGTAAAGAGGTAGTCTTTCATTTTATAGCAAGTAACTAATAGAAAACTAAGTTAAAACAAAACTATATAGAATAAGTTAAAGTGATTCTAATGTTTTAGAATGAAGTCCAGAACTCTAAATTCATGTGACTTGTATAACTAAGGGAGTTGAATTGTTCAAAGTGAATTCCTATTTTTCTACCCTCTTTAGAATGGAGCAACTCTGATTATTTATTAAAAAAAAAGTAATACTGCATTTCCTTCAGAGTACTTCACTTTGTAGAAAACCCAGAGTTTTTCAACTCAACAGGTTTCATGTCAGGGCTGGTGTTGAATTTTGACATGAATATTGAGAAACAAATTGGTCTCAGAGGGATTTATTTTTATAATTTTCTCAGTTAAAGAAAGAAGTTAGACATGACAATGAAGAATTCTTTGTTTTGTTGACTCTGCATTCCTATGATGCACTTACTTGGAGGCATCTCAGTTCCTTAATGAAGTGCATCCAACGGGTAACTGAGAGTGTAGAGGAGTTAAGATTATTTTATACTGTGCTGGTGGGACCTTGTCTACAGATTTTGTGGAAACGCACCATTAAGAGTCAGCTGCAATAATTCAAATCATTAGCAATGCCCTTCAGTAAAGAAATAATCATTCTAAGCTGCTGTTGTTCAGATACCCAGGAATGACACTGAACAAAGTTTGTAGCAAGAATGAAGCTTTGAAGAGGCAGTGGTATAGGACATAGAAAAGAGGTTGAGTTCTTTAAAATTCTTACGTGGTACTATCTATTGCAGTTGAACTACTAAGAATTTATTTTTTTTTTATTTTAAATGTGTAATTCCTTATATTCAAATTCTAGTCTATGACAAATTAGGATAAAATTATTCATAAGAACCACAAATAATATATTATTGTTGACAGATTATATTTTAGCTAACATGCTAAAAATGCAAACAATTATTGTCTAAAATTGAGACTCATAAGGTATCTGTCATTGCTACACCAAATAGTTGCAAGTGAATCAGAAATTTCTGCCAGTGTTATTTTATGTTGTCAGTCATATATGCTATCACTTTTAATCACTTGAAGTTTTTATAGAAATCAAAGAGGCAAGGTGATTAAATAAATAAACATTGAGGTTTCAAAAATGGCCAATTATCTACATAATTTTAGATTAAATCCAATTCACTGAACTTGCAATTAAAATTTTAGGGTAGGAGGATGTGCTATTTTATCATTTGAATAAACCATATCCTATACAGCAGGAGCAAGAATGAAATCAAAATGGCAAGTAGCAGGTACACATCTTATTGATAAGGCTTTTTGGTATGTTTTATTCTGTTTAATAATAGTTCAAGGCATAAGACCATCTCTCTGTTGTAGTGTACAGTTGAATTTTGGTCTATTCCAGAATATTACTAAGATGTCAAATGTCACTAGAGGCAGCACTATGACACTGGAGACATAACTTTTCTAAATCACTCTCATATGACTCCTGGGTTAATGTAAACCAAACAGTACAACAAACGTCAACCACATAAATTGTCAGAGTCCCGTGAGAACACCAGTCCCAATCATTAAACCACTTCCACACATCAAATAGAAAACTAAATTTAGGAATTAGGTTAAATTATTTTGCAGTTATGGCATACCAGACACCATTTTCAATCAAAGAAAATTCTATCTTAAAATACTCATATATTTCTTATTCTATGAAAAGTCAGTTATTATTTGAATACAAATGTCTCTGATATAAGATACAATATGAATTACACTGTGATAATAAATGTGTGATTAATACTCATTCCCTCTTTGTTAGGTAGCATCTTCAAAACCTATTTTTAAATTCTTTCATTTATTAAAAATACTTTTATCATACACTATATCCTAGTTAGGCTTTCTCCCACTCTCTGTTCTTCCTAGTTCCTCCTTACCTCCTCATACCTTTAGGTCCACTCACTTTCTCTCTCTCATTAGAAAAGAACAGGGTTTTAAGAGTTAAAATAAAACACAACAAAATAAAATATAATAAAAAAGAAGCAAAACACTTACATCAAAGCTGTACATGGCAAGCCAACAGGAGGACAAGAGTCCTAACTAAGAGTAGACACAAGAGTCAGAGACACACTTGTTCTCACAGTCAAGAATTCCATAAAAATACTAAGCTAATAGCGATAATATAAAGACAGAGGACTTGGCACAGATTTGTGTAGGCCACACGCTTGCTGCTTTATTCTCTGTGAGCTCATCTGTGTCTTGTTTTTAGCTGATTAAGAAGATCTTGTTATCCTGTTGTTCTTCATCCTCTCTTGCTCTTAGAATCTTTTGCCTCCTTTGCTGGATTCCTTGAGCTCTGATGGTAAGAATTTGATTGAAACCTCCAATTTAGACTCTCTCTCTCTCTCTCTCTCTCTCTCTCTCTCTCTCTCTCTCTCTCTCTCTGTATAATATCTGGCTGTGGGTCTCTGCATATGTTTCCAACTGCTAGTACAGGAAGCCTCTCTTATGATAACTAAGTAAGGCACTGACCTATGCATATAAAGGAATATCATTAGAATTCATTTTATTTAATTTTTTAGATGCACGGATTTTGGGTTTGTTCTGGGTATCTAGTTATCTTGTTTCTGGTTCTTGGTTATCTAAGCAGTATCAGACATGGGTTCCTTCTTGTGAAGTCGAGCTTAGGTCAAGACAGACATTAGCTGGCTACTCCCACAAATCTTGTGCCACAATTGCCCTAGCATAATTTGTATTAGGTTTCAACTTCACTAGGTTTCCACGGCATCCACAAATGACCCCCCAGTTCCAGTCATCTCTTTCCACACTCTTTCCCTCTATCCCATCTCTCTCTACAACTTAATCTTCTGTCTCTACTCATGTCCCTATCTGTCCCTAGTCAGCTCTTAAAAATCTATTTCTTTCACCCAGTGAGATCCATGTATGCCCTATAGAACCCTCCATTTTACCTAATCTCTTTGGGTCTACTGATTGTAGCTTGGTTATCACTTACTTAGGAGCTAATATCCACTTAAAATTGAATACATATCATATTTAATTTTCTTCATCTGGGGTGCCTTAGTCAGGATGATTTTTTCTAGTTCTATCTAGTTGCCTTCAATTTTCATGATGTCAGTTTTTAAACAGCTGAGTAATATACCATTGTGTAAATTTTCCACCTGTTCTTTATCCATTCTTAGGGTGAAGGATATCTTGTTTTTTTCCACGTTCTGGTAATTATGAATTAAGCTGAAATGAACATGGGTAACCAAATGCCATTGGGTAATATGGAACATGGCATGAGTATATGTCCAAGAGCATCATATGAGTATATGTCCAAGAGCTAGATAGATTTCTAGCTTTCTGTGGAACTGCTATATTGGTTTCCATAGTGGCTGTGAAAGTTTCTGTTCCCACCAGCAGTGAAGAAATGTTCCCCTTGCTACAAATCTTCACCAGCATAAGCTGTCACTTAAGTTATTGATCTTAACTATTGTGAAAGGTGTAAGATGAAATCTTAGAGTCATTTTGATTTGCATTTCCTTGATGGCTATGGATGTTCTTCCTTAAGTGTCTTTTAGCCATATGAGATTCTTCTGTTGACAATTCTTCATTTAGATCTATACCCTATTTTTAATTGGATTATTTTGTATGTTGATGTCTAGTTTCTTGAGTTCTTTATATAATGTGGAAATCAGCCCTCTGTCTGAAATGGGTTTTTCCCATTCTGTGGGACAAACAGATATTTTCCCATTCTGTGGCTGTTATTTTGTCTTGTTGACTGTGTCTTTTTGCCTTAAAAGCCTTCATGAAGTATCATTTATTAATTGTGGGTCTTAGTATCTGTGCCATTGTGTTCTGTTTTGGAAGTTGTCTCCTGTGCCAATGCTATTTCCCACTTTCTCTTCTACCACTTTCAGTGTATCTGGTTTTATGTTGAGTTATTTAACCTACTTGGACATGGGTTTTGTGCAGGGTGATAAACATAGATCTCTTTGCATTCTTCTACATGCAAACATCCAGTTTGACCAGCATTATCAAAAGCCAGTTTTGTAAGGACAACTCCAGCATATCAATGGTAAGTGTGGGTCTTCTCTAATTTTTTGCTTTTTCTACTCACTAAGACTCAAGCTACACATTCTGGGGAAAATTTGATTCCCTTAGGGATCAGTCAGTTTGTGACACTTTCCTATCTTTCCTGCATTGTAGGATAATTATTTTCTCAAAAGAATCTATCAATAGCTGTTGGCTTAGGGCATATTTCTGTACTGTACTAAACATGAAGAAGAAAGGAATTAAAATTTTGCTAATTGAAAGTTGTTGAAATTTCTATAGTGGTGGAATGCCTATGCTGACATTATATACTTTGATATAGAAATGAATATAATGTTGTACTATTATATATGTAAATGAGTATAGCATCAAACTGGCCTCTAATTGCTTTCTTTGTACCTCAGATTAGTGCAACTCTACACCTCATCACAAGTTTCTTTGTGCACTAGAGTATTTAGCAGGGAAAATCACAACTGGTCCAAGTTCTGAGAATAAATTTCATTGGAGTGCTCAACCACAACTAGCATATCTACATCATGCCTGCTTCTTCCGAAAAATCTCAGGAATCAGATTATCAGTTTGGCCATTTCCAGAACAAACAGTATCTTCTAGATATGCTATGACAGCTCACAGTAGGTGTGGTTGTTTGCACAAGACATGTATAAGATCAAGCCAGTTAGCATTTTATTGTGGAATGTTAGAGAGCTTCAAGAACACTCACAATTGTTTGGGAAGCTGTTTACAGTTGATGGCTCTTGTGGAAAGCAAATCCACTCTCTTTTTGTGAGTGATCCCTGGTAGGTTGATGAGGTTCCATTTGGTACATTAGCTGCACGAATTGGTCTCAATGGATTTTTAGATTAAAAAAAAAAAACCAAGTCAAATAGGTGATCAAGTTGTAAGTGAATTTGGGAGAATTTAGGAGTAAATATGGCAAAACACCTTTCATGGCAGTATCAAAGAATTAATAAAATATTGTACAAGAAAAGAAAACCGTGGTGTTGTGGTGGTGGTAGTGGTTATGAAGATATTAGAGACCAAACACATGCACTATTCTTGCTTGAACCACAGAGTTGACAGACAAGAATGTATTTAGTCTAACTAATTACAGAGTTCTCTCCTACTTGCTCCTAATTTGGCTTCAACCCTGGATTTAATAGTCTTTAATTTTCCTTCCCTGGGTATTTGTTATTTTTCTAGATGCTGACTTTGGGATTGTTTTCTATGTTCACATCAGTGCCATGAGCTGTCATGTTCTTATAGTTTCTTCCTCTACACATTTGTGCTTTTAAGTCTGAGACTGCTGAATACTACTGTGGGTGTTAATGTCAGCCTCTGCTTGAGAAAGAGTCTTCAAGATTCAATAATGTCAACTTCATACCTATGGTCAAAGGTTCCCCTTGTATAATGTTGTAAATACAGGACAGCCTTGCTTTTTCGCCCCTGTTGTTGCATGAATGCCATTTCAGTGGCATTTTAGGTTCATAAACCTCTTCCATGGGAATTGCTATGTTTATATCCTGGGAACACAGAGCTCTACAATCAATTGCCATTGTAGAAAGAGATATATTGTAACATTCCAAGTCAGTCAGCTAACTGTGCTGTGACTTTTCTGTTACCCTGTCTATAAACCATGGGGTTTATACATGTCACCTCAGGACGGTATTATGAGAGTTAATGAACCAAAGGTTGTAAGGGGGATTTATCCTGTCAGATGAAAGGTGCTACTTAAGTATAGACCACTCCTGTTTTATGTGGTCTGATTCTTCGGGGCCAAAGTAACATATCAGAAAGTCACAGTATTGCTTTTAAAGAGCAAAGGACACCATCAGTGTATTCTCAATGTAAGGTGTAAACACAGTCTCCGAAAGGAGAGGCTTAGGATTTTATAACTTATTGTTCAACAATCTCTTTTCTTTGCTGCAGCTGCCACATCCCCTGCATGATAAAAATTAGTCTCATTTTGCCCAATTTGTCCTTGGTTCCCTTGACACACCATGTATTCCCTCAAAATACCTTCTGGATAAAATGAGCTATGGTACAGAAATATAAGGTGTACAAATACATCAGCTAAAATGGATGATAAGAGAACAAACCTGCAGGGCAAGCAGTGCCTCTGGCAGGTTTTTAGCTGCTCCTTTTGAGATACAAAAGCAAGAAGACATCTGCAGCCAAGTTGCATTAAAAGGTTTTTGTTATCACAACAGTGAGAAAAAGGTACAGTAAGCCAAATGGGGCCAATGTAATATGCCACCTCCAAGCAGCATTTGTGCGATTTGTGGCAGAGGAGACAAACAGATTATGTGACCTTTCCAAAGAACCTTCATTCTGTTTGTATTACTTAACAGTGTGACAATCATGCAGGGCCTATTCTAACTTGGAGTTCAGTTTTTGCTCAGCTGATATCCCCCATTGACTACATAAGTTCCCATCTGCTAGGCTCAACTTCTTCTGTCTCATTCTAGCCACTAATCCTCAGAAGGCTCCTGCAGAGGCACCTGAAAATTCAGAGCTTGGTGCAATATTTATCTATTGATATTTGAAATTATTATGTTTTAAATATATTCTTGCCTGCGACCATTTAAAACCAGTTCCCATTTATAATGAGATTAGCTGTAAGGGATTTGGAATACACTTTGTTTTGTGTGTAATTTCTACAGACACTCCTCACTTTCCATAATAAAGCTGGTTTTCCTATCCAGGGGGAAAAGGTCATAAATATTCACAAGTTTAGAGAAAAAAATCTATTTTTTCCCAAATAATGAAAGAAAATCCTGCAGTCAGAAAACAGAGAAGTCAGGGCTCTGTTTCATGTTTGTTTGTTTTTCCCTCTGTGCAAGCTCCTTGCATCTTTTTCTTTACTCCATCGTACCCTCCTTGTAGGAGTATAAGGGGAAAAAAAGAGAAGATTCCCTATTGGTTTTTCACCACTCTCAGATACCCTGAGGCGTACAAGATGATACTTCTTCCATTATATCCAGTCCTTCTAAATCAGTTTTGTGAATAAGAACACCTGAATCCTTCTAGACTTACATGTTTACTAAGTTTTACAAGCTGAGAAGCACAGGCTCTTGGGGTATACGGAAGTGTTTTAACATTAAAACAGTTCTGCCTGATGCTATGAATACAGCTACATAGAAAAATAAATCAGTGTCCTTACTTTACAACGGAGCTGCAATTTTCCCCAAAAGCCTTTGACACTTTCTACTTTTATGTACTACTTCCTTTGATAGGGTGTAATCTCTTTTAGATTCTTTTGGAAATGTGTTTCATATTCAGCATGCATTTTCTTTTAAACAGGAAAGGTACTCATGGATTTGAAGATTAAGAATGTATACTGCTGATTATACGTAGTTATACCTCTTTGGTCACTGTTCCCCTCTCTCTGGTTTGGAGGATAGGGAGGCATTTTCACATCTCTACTATTTATACCCTTGTTCTGCTTTGAGGAAAGATTTCAGGACACTGAGATGTACACAGCACAACAGTGAAACTTGTCTCTTTTGCAGAGCATGAGACTTAGGAAACCTGATAAATAGCTGAATTTTCAGTGACTGAAATATCAGGGAAGAAGATACTTCTTGCATTTTCCTTTTGCACCAGTTAATTTGCAAAGGTGCTGATTTTTTTCTTCAGATTTATAAAGGCAAGAGACAAGTTACTGAAATGGCATAGAAGAATCAGAAGGGAAAAATTGCCAAACTAAACAGGAAAAGCTGCATATGTATCCTAAGAAGCAAATTATAAATGGAGTTTTGGTTTAGTTTGGTTTTGCATATATGGTTCTTAAAGTTTGTGTCTACAAATGGACCTCATGTTTTTTGAGTAGAGGTCAAAGGCTTCATCTAATTTTACCTTTGCTGCTTAGTGTTGCACGTGACGCATCAGCAAAATACTTTTACAGTGAAAGTCTGATTTCCTTGCCACATTAAACTCCAATGTAGGTATCATGCAATTGGTTGTAAGAGTTAGAAGTGAAACAGAAAGAAATTATTTTTCTGGAAAATAACTTACATAGAAGAAATGAGCATTTTGTACAAATCTGAACAAATACAAACATCAAATTCCAGTTCTTGAAATACAATCAGGGATCAAATCTCTCGGGAAATTCTTATCCAACATGAAAAAGATATTCTGGAATTTAAGCTCTACAAAGATATTAGAGTTGTAAAATATCCTTCCAAAACTATAAAGAATTATCTAGTGAAAAGTAACTATACGGTTAAAAACACAACATATGGAATCTATGTTGGTATATAATTAAGGCACCTGTGCATCAGTGTTATTTTTTCACAACTATTTATGACAGCTAAGTATGAAATCAAATTAGAAATCCTTCAAAAAAGAAATGTGGTTTATATATTATTGGAGTTATATTTATGTGGAAATATATTTATCTATAAGGAAGAAAGGAATGTAATTCTTTGAAAAGTGTATGCAAGTAGAAATCATTATAATAAACAAAATGAAAGAGACTCAGAAAGACAAATATATTTTTTAATTTGTGTGGCCTAGATAGATACAAGATAGGTACATAATATCTTGTGGAGCCTAGATGTATATGTAACATCATATATGTATTGCAATCACACATACACATGTGCACACACATTCACACACACGTAGCCTAAAAGCAGAAACCATATTTAAAAAAAAATAAATAATAAAAAAACACAGGAACAGGAAGGGGAAAAGAAGAGGTGATTTTAAAAATCTACATGAGATATACTTGTATCATCTTCATACAACACATCACTATGTATAATGAATTCCTGCAGGGGAAAAATTGAAGGACAATTTTGGAAAAACAGGCAGAACTATTTATATTCAAGGGACTCTATTTTGATGATTATACTATGAATTTGGAGACTTGGTCTGTTGTTCACTAAGTACAAGAGAGGATAAAAATGAAGGCTTACCCTCATAATAAATTTAGAATCTGTCATTCACAGCCTGTTCAATCTTTTGATATTGCTGTCTACAAAATTCACAATCAAGAACCTTGTGGCTGTGCTAATATATATTTTAAAATCCTCATGACGTTTTAAGTAAACTTACTGTTTTGTGTTAGGCTTAATTCTTATCTATTCTCTGCTTACAGTAGCATGAGGCCAGTGGTCTGCAGGTTGGATTTGCCCAATAGAGCTTGTTACTTATTCAGTCCAGATTCTGCTTTCCTTCCTTTTTTAAGGCTTTCCCCATACCTCTCACAATGTTTCACAAAAGAGAAACAGAAAAAAAAAATGAATTCGCTCCAAGAATTTCATGTGTCACTTTCTGTTCTTTAGTTTTGAATAGCTTTTGAAATTGTTTTTTACTCTTGAAAATACATTATTTTCTCATACAATATATCCTGATTATAATTTCCCTCCTTCTACTTCTCCCAGCACCTCTTTCCCTCCCCTCCCATCTGGAGTCAATCTCTTTCTGTCTTTCATTAAGAAAAAAAAATCAGGCTTTTAAGAGATAACAAGCAAAAGTGATAAAATAAAATATAATAAGATGAAGCAAACACTTGCCTATCAAAGTTGGACATGGCAACCCAACAAAAGGAAAAGAGTCACAAAAGCAGTTCTAAAATCAGAGCTACACTTGTTTTTACAATCAGGAGTCCCATATATATTTATTAAGCTAATAGCTATAATATATGCAAAGAATGTGGTACCTACCCATGTAGGCCCAATGCCAGCTACTTCGGTTTCTATAAACTCATATGTACTGAGTTTAGTGTATTTAGAGGGCAGTAACCTATAAGTATTTATACTGAGTTGTAACATCTACATGTGAATCTAGCATGTTTTGAGATGAAAAAAAATAGACTGTGCCATTAGCTTAGTTAATTTACAATAGAGGCAAGGTCTTTCAACTGTCAACATATTGAACATGCATAAACTAATCAGATGACACCTCATGGGAACCACTTCTCCTGTAAAGTCACTATGTTCCAATTATTTCAGTTTTTACAAAAGTTCTTCTCTCAGGAAACATACATAAAATTATTTTTACCTTATTAATTATTATGCATATGTTTTTCATAACATGAAGAGCTAATAAATGGAGAGATTATAGAAAATTCTCTTCTTTCATCACAGATTTCTTGGATCATGTCTTTCTTTTTTAATTAAAAAATTTGCTTTTCATTTAACATACCAACCCCAGTTTTCCCTCCCCTTACTTCTTTAGGATTAGTGGCAAATGCCTTTAGCCACTGAGCAATCTCACAAGCCTGAGACTCTTAAATACTTATAAGGACAAATTTTCAAATAGTATTACATATCCAGTTGTCTGTATTTTCCTAGTGCTGCATGGCAGGAAGGGAAATAAAAGGTATTTTCAATAACTTTAAGCTGGTCATCAACATTGTTTAAAAATTGAATGCTACTCATTTTTTTTTCTGAATTTTGTGACTTACACCATGGTTTTGACACCTGCTGACACTGAAAAATACGGACTTCTTATATATCTAATGGCAGTGTATGTGAGGATGCTGAATAAAGAACCATGATTCACTTTTATGCTTCCAAAGGTTTCTTCCTGTCTTGCCTGGGGACTATATCATATTCCCAACTGGGCTTGATACAGAGAATGAATGATCAATCGATGTTTTAACATTTCAAGATGTTTTCACTGTATTCAAGGATAAAAGTGTGATCTCATAAATGCATTTAAATATATGTCGTTACTTTTAGTCTTTCATTTCTTCTTTGTTTAAAATTACTTGTTTTTTTCTCGTATTGTATATTTTTAGGTTTGAAAAGGTTTAGATACATCTTTAATGTTTCTTAACTAATTGAATTATTTCTTATTTTTAAAATAAGTTGTTTTATTCCCTGCCTCTTTGCACTCTTTGTTTTTTATTTTGGTGAATTTTCATGCCAAAAGCAACAAGATAAATACTCTTATTACTGTATTCCTGTATAATGTGCTCATGTGAAAAAATTCTAACTTTAAAGTAGATAGATATCTGCCTTTTTGTGCTCAGATAAATGAGGGTTTCAATTTTGAATCCATATATAACATATTTATAGTGTAAGAAAAAAAAAACCTTATTTCAAATCATGGGGCTTTTTTTTCGTTTAAGCTTTATAATCTCATACAGATTACTTTCCTCATCAAACTAACGATATGACACTACTTTCTAGGAAATTTTTACATAAAATTTCCATTAAAAGATCATCATATTCTTCAGCTCAATCATTAGATAATTTGTTTCATGGCTTAATTTGACTTTCTTTATTTTTGATGGGCTTTGAAAAATAGTTGCAACATCATCTTCTCTCAATTACTAATAGTAAAAGAATAATTGTGGTTTGGATTCATAATTCTTAATTAATAGTTGAAACAGATAAATAAAAGATCCATTAATAAAGATGAAATAGTCTTTCAAATATAGTATGTCATATATTATTTGTTGCTAGTAACAAACCTTTGCCAACATTTCCGTTTACTCACTTTTATTTGACCTCAATGATATTTTACTGACTTCTTGGTCTACTTTGCACCTGCACTTATTATAAGCATAGGAGATTGTTATAATAAAACTATAAAAAATTTAAAAAAAGCAGAAAGAGCTCACAGTCTAGTATAGTTGAGAAAGTTAATCAAATAAATAGTGCTCAACAGTGTTAGTTCTATATATGAATAAGGAAGGTTTTTTCAACCCTTGTATGGGTATGTAAGAAAAGGAAGTTTGGGGGTGTGCTCATAGAAAAGAATCTGGATCATGTCCACATATTTATCTGAGTTGAACATCACCGTTCCTTATTCAGCCTTACTCTCCTTATTCATCCTAACTCTCAATTAATTAGAAATTTCAGCCCCAACATTTTTTTTCATGTTAGATGTTATAAGATACTTTTTTGTTGTTGTTTTTTTTAGAGACAGGGTTTCTCTGTGGCTTTGGAGCCTGTCCTGGAACTAGCTCTGTAGACCAGGCTGGTCTCTAACTCACAGAGATCCATCTGCCTCTGCCTCCCGAGTGCTGGGATTAAAGGCGTGCGCCACCATCGCCCGGCCATGTTAGATGTTATAAGATACTTTATTCCAGTGTTGAATTTTTTTAATTTTGACTACTCCAATATATGAAACAATCATTTCATATTAAAAGAAGTCTTCAGAAGTAAGATGTATGAGTGTAATCCAAAACTACCAGACACAAGTTTTATGGCTTCCTCAAGTCATGACCCCATTAATGCTGTATGTTCATCAACTGTGAAAGTTTTGTAAGACCTGACAAGGCTAGATAATGGTCAAGAAATGTAAGATGAGATACTTTTCTCCCTGAAATCTAATAGCCTTCTTCATCTAAAGAATACAGTTAGCATTTACCACTAGTCAAGAACCACTGTGATATTTTTCAGGTGCACTCATATCTTCAATAAGTGTGAAGCCTAGAAAGCTATAGATCATAGCACGTTTCTGCTTATTCCGAGCAAAATCAGTCATGGCCACTTGTATATAATATTCTTTCAAAAATATCTGTTGCTTTGATAACCTTGAAAAAGTGAAAGCACATTATAAAGTATCATATGGGAATAAAGTGATTTAAAGATGTGGTCACAGCACAAAGATCAAATTAGCTGCCACATTTGTCCTTTGAAAATATGGAGGCAGCATGGCTATGTCAGACTGGCAGCATTCTGGCTATGTCAGACTGGTATTTATGTTTATTATGCATTAACAAAAACAACCTTTACACTCCATCCACTAGAGGGCAATCAATACATTACACACAAACACTTGCCCCCACCCTGACCTGGATTAGTAACTTACTACACACAAAGTAAAAAGAGAGACTCTCATGTAATTATTACCACAAACAACTCTTTTGCATTTCCTTTATTGGTAGTGACCAGAAAATAGCAGCTAAATATGACATAAAAATCTTTTCTTTGACATTAAATTCTGATGCTTAAAATAGCAAACAAGAAAATAAGCACACTGCCTGAGGTAAAAGAGATTTCACATTAAATTAAACAACATTCAACTTTATCACAAAGTTTTGATATCTGCTGATTCTATCGGAAGACCAACACATAGAGATAAAATACTCATCAAGCCATCTTGGAAATCAGATTATTTCTCTTCTAGTGGCTCTTCCTACTACAAATCTACTAGTTTTTTTGCTAAGGCTGACATAATAAATGCAAAAATAGCTGAGAAAAATAGAATGCTAACATTTTGATCACTTGAAAAAATAAAAGATTTGGAATTGAAAAATAAATGTAGTGTGTGATGCTGTTTTCAGGGACAATCAAATCCAGATATGGTTGAAGCTGGAATTTTCAGTAAATGTGGGTATCTCTCACAGGTTAATTTTAATGCTTTGTTGCAAAATCAGTTGTGGGACAATGTTATCCATTTCAGATGAATGAATATAATGACAAGCTACATTAAATCCTACATTCACAAAATAAGGATAAATTTCCTCATGGAATATAAAATCATGTGCAGATAGGATTTTTAAATTCATTGTCCTATTGTGAAATTTTATTATTTTAAACAGAAATGTATGCTGCTACATAGAAAAACCTTTTTTAGGAACTTAGTCAATCTTAGCATGTTTATAGTATGCTAAATACTTGTAAATGCAAAAATTAATCTTAATTTGCAAAATCTGTTGCAAGATAATGATGCTGAAATTCACTGCCAGTTGCTTTGTAAGACTAGTTCTTAATGGATTGAATGATAGTGTTCATTCAGCCTGTTCAAACTTTAGGAATCCTTTCTTTGGAAACCACTACTGAAGTTAATATGTAGCCTAGTTTTTTACTTCCCTTTGTTATAACACAACTTTAGAAGTTCTACCTTCCTCCAATTTTAATTTACCTAATATTTAATACTATGTTAGCATACGCTAACATATCTAGCTTGCATCCACTCCTTACTGCCTCTTTGTTTCTAATTTTAAATGTAAGATAATGTCCCCAATTTTGTTTGTGTATGTACATTTCTGTACCTAATGATTTCATTCTAGCTTTTAGACTTCAAGTATAAAATAAGTTTTGCAAACAATGAGAAAAACCCTCTTGTGTGATGCTGGAATAAACATCGATTTTTCACTATCACATGAGTGAAACTTGGCACAATGGTTTACTGTGCAAATCTGAGTAAGTGTCTTAGCTTTTCTGATTCTCTAGTCCCTCCATTTAAAATGAAGATCATTAACACCTAGTTCTTCATGGTAACATGTGAATTAAATTAAACAAAACACAATAAATTCAGGCTTCTTAATTTTTCCAAATCCTTCAAGAACATTTCATTAAACGTTTGTTTTACAGTCCCTTCTGACCTGTGCCTTCACTATCATTACTTTGAATAACTTAAGCCACCAATCATCTTCTCATAGAAAACATGACAACACAAGTGCAGTCTGTTTAAGAAAAAATTTAAAAAGCCACAACACAACTTTTGCAAGTCCATTCTTTAGTTTCTCTTCATTGGTTTAACTCAACAGCTATAATGTATGATTAGAATACACAGAAACACAGTGATGAGCAAAAGCAAAAGTAAACTTCTATTTCTTACAGAAGTATCTGAAATGAAGAGAGGAGCAGACATTTGTATTTGAACTGTACAGAGGCAGACTGGATGGTTCATTGTTTTGTGGATGCAAAAGGTGTCTCCATATGTGTTTTCATTCATTTTGATTTTTTTCATGGTAAAACTAAACAAGCAAATAACAAACAAACAAACTGAGAAGAATCAGAAGCCAACCCTTCTGATTCAGACACAAAGGAACTAATATGCAGAGTCATCTAAATATAAAGTTTTGTCATTTATATATAAATATATAGTCAGCCATTCCTAAATATCTATAGTATTCCTATGATTTTTTTTTATGCAATACAGTTTCTTTACTATATTCTCTTGACTGTTGTAAAGCACACTGGCTCCTCAGAAGGTGTCTGTGTTGGTGACTGTTCTTAGTGTTACAGAACACCCTTGTAGAAAGTTTGCAAGCACACTCCAGTATTTTCCTGGTAGTCACCATTTCCAGAGACAGTCCATGAAGCAGGATACTAGTGATAGCCTTTGGGACACCTGCAGGAGACAGTCATCTAATCTGAGAAGTAATCTTGGGCACTACAGAAGGAGTACACTGAGTTTGTTAGGGCTGTCACCTGCATATGCTGCATCAGCAGCCTTAGAATTAGCCTGGAGTTTGAGAGCTTCAGAGACTGGAACTTCTTTTTTAGTATTTGTAGTGTTTTCATGCTATACGGAAGAAAAAAAAATGGTTGAAATAGCCTGTGTTTTGACCCGTCATCTTCATGTGTTGATGTTCCACTGCTTTGAATTTTCGCAGAAGGGATGGTGAGAGGAAATTTTGCTCTAGTTTGTTTTGAATTTTTCCACTAGGAATTTTGTTTGCTTTTAAAATAATGTATTTTACATATAACATTTCACATAAATGTGAAGCTGTTGGATCATTAATTCAGTAATTTAAATAGTGAATTTTCTAGGCGTAAGATATTTCAGAGGAAAATATGTGCCTAAACAAATGTTCTACAATGAATGTATGTGATTTTCCACATGAATTTGAATAATAAAAAATGGGCCAAAATGATTTTTCTTCCCATATTTGATGACAGTCTCAGTATCAATAATCTGTATTCTTACCACAGTTATGTTTTTGAATGGCTGTGTGGACCTTAGTTTCCCAATTATTAGTTCATAGTCATTTTGTTGTTATCTACTTTATTGGGTTGTTGTAAAAACTATCCAAGTAGAGCCGGACGATGGTGGCGCACACCTTTAATCCCAGCACTCGGGAGGCAGAGGCAGGCGGATCTCTGTGAGTTTGAGACCAGCCTGGTCTACAGAGCTAGTTCCAGGACAGGCTCCAAAGCCACAGAGAAACCCTGTCTCGAAAAAACAAAATAAATAAATAAATAAACTAGCCAAGTAATGTCTATGAAATACTGTCTATCTACTTATATATGTACCTACCTACCTACCTACCTACCTACCTACCTACCTACCTACCCATCTATATAAGATAGAAAAAGACTTTGCTCACCTTATGCCAGACAATCATGCAATTGTATTTTGCAGCTAATACAATAAACCAAATAAAGGAAATGTTATTGTGCCTTTCACAGTGAGAAAGTTAAGAGTTTAAGGAGTACTACTCATAAAGCTTGTAACTGAACGAGCTCATATCCAACCCTATAAGACTGATTCAAAAGCCACCTAATAATGAGCCCCAGCAACCAAAACATTATGAGGAACAAAATAATCAAATCTACATTCTTACTATTATTGAAATCTTGACTACCATTAGTAATGAGATTGTAAGTTTCAGGTCTGTTTTCTAATCATATGAATGCAAAATTATTTTCAAAGAATATGGGTAATATCATACTATGAATATTAAAACATGATAAAGATATATAATGTCAAAATGGCCAAAAGTGCCTCCATTAATGAAAGTCTGATGAAGCACACCTCAGCACTCTATCTTTTGCACACCACAAAAATTCTTTCCCATGTAAAAAGCCTTTCTCATGGACGTGGGTTTTAAATGTTTAGTCATGGTTATATTAAAAAAATCTGACAAAGGTATTAAAGAAAAAACAGGCTATTTTTTATAACATGTTATTCCTGATGTTAACATAACTGCAGCAAATATATTTAGGAATTTTGTGCATGGAGTGTCACATCAACAGTATCACAGCAATATAGTATCAGTAGCTGGGTATTCTCAATATTAGTGAACTACATTCAAAAATACATCCTAAATATATGAATTCTGTCAGAGAGTAGGAGAACAAGAAACATGAAGGATTTATAAAGCAATGGGAAAAGTATCCTTTTTATTTTAAATCCTAAGCATGAGTAGAAATCTTTAATTTCATTTTTGCATAATGAGTTAGTATATAGGATAAAATTAATAATTCACAGAGGGTTTCCAACTTTTTTTTTTAAGTTCGGACCTTTGGGTTGGTATTTTGCATTCTTAAACGAGGAGTAAGTATGTACAAAGAACATCATTCTTAAGCATTACACTTCATCAGAATTCATTAGTGCAGATCTGGAGGTTTCATTATTCTTTAAGAGTACATTAATAAAATCATCACATGCTTATTTTTAATACTGTGTATATGAATTATTCTGACAGTTAGTTGCAAAGCCAACATATCAATCCTGAAATTAAAAATGTAGTAGGACAAATTAGTGTGTTACAGATACCACAGACCAAGCTGAACAATACACTTTCTTCTTAGGACTTAGTAGCAAGCTGTCCTGCAGAGGAAAAATGACAGTGACCAATAGAGAGGTAAGAAACTAGGGCCTAATTGACATTTGAGTAAAAACAATGCAGCTCTACATCACAACTCTGGTTTATTGCTTATTGTTCTTTTCACAGGGAGTCTCAAAGAAGCAAGTGTGTAGCCATGCCATTTGTTTCACGTCTTTTTAGGAAACTCTTTACACATTTCTTAGTGATGACATTATAGAACAGGTAAGGACAACCTCTTTTTGCAATCTAGCTTCCCTCTGTGCATGTGTAACAAACCATATTAAAAATATTTGGAATCAAAGTGTGTTGCTAACATACTGCTCCATGAAGTAATGCATCGCACTAGGTTGCATCAGTTCTCTAGGCCTAATCTAGCTTTCCCCAGTGGCTTCAGAGGCCCAGGGGAGAGACACTGTATCACTTCCATTTATGAGTAGAAAGATAAATGGTTTTGCCCTTAATAAATGTAGAGGACTAGATGAAAAGCGCAGGACAACTGCTTTTTACTCCCTTAAGCAGCAAGACCTTTTTAATTCCCATTCCCTCCTCCACTAATTTTGCATGAACTATGCTGTTAGCCACATAAGATGATGAATGCTTGAAATAGTCCAGTAAGGTTGAGCTAATGAGAATGTTGTCATTAAAACTCTGCACTGTAGCTAAGAGGCAGGAACCAAACTTCTGAGGACACTTAGGCATTAGTTTTCCCCGGTGCTGCCGATATGATATTACATATTTAGTCTTTTTAAGCAAAGGGCTTCCTAGTTGGAAAGAGGAATTGTTCTCTGACACTGATGCTGTTTGTTACTTCGTTTTAGCCAGTTTCAGTTACATCCTATGTGCTACTGAGCTCTGAGTGTTCCTTGTATAGCAGCTGTTTGCCAATGTGCCCCTTCAGTGCCACACTAGAAAATATGAACTTTCAAAATAGCTATTTAGTGTGAGTCATTTTAGAAGTTTTCCATTTTCTCAGGAAGAGAAGAGCTGGAAGGATAAGTCTTAAAGTGAAAATACTTCATGTCTTGTAAAGAAAAACCATGTAACTTCCACAGTAGCACTTCCTAACCCTCTGCTTGAATCAGCTAGGACATATAAAAAAAAAAAACATAATAGACTGAAATAAGTTGATCAGGAGTAATTATAATTATCAATTGTATTGGTTTATATGTTTCCTTTTTGGAACTTACAAAAGGTACCAATCATTGCACATCCTTTGGGCACAATTAAAGTAGTTAATTAAAAGTTGGGTATAATAGAAGAGTTAGCTTTCTCTACTATAATAAATGCTTTCAGTTTCAAGTCATACTAGTGACAGTTCGGCAATAAGTCTGAGCTTGACTCTACCCTTTTCCTCTTTAATGCAGGTTGGACCTATGGGAAGAAAAATGTTTACCTGTTTACTCTCTTTTCTATGGAATCAAATTTTCTTTCCTCATCCTAAGAAACTCATTGAAGTTTCATAGAAATAAATAAGTGGAAACTGCTATATACAATTATGATTTTATACTTTATAATGTATTAACATAAAAAGATCATTACCAATTTATAGTCATATAATGAAAAGTAATGGGAGCCATGTAACATTTAGAAAAAAAAAAAAAAAAAACCTCACGGCTTATTATACATTTTGAATTCATGGGAAGAAGGAGCAAAGAGAGAGGGAAAGATGGAGGGAAAGAAAGAAAAGATGAAGGCAAAACATAGGATAAAAATGGAAGGAATGAGAAAAGATCAAATTAAATTGTCATTATCCAGAAATGATTTCCAGAAGACATTTGGATGATCACATGAAAAGCGGTTAATGTAACTAATGCTACTAAGTATATTATACAGCTCATGCTTTAACGTGTCACATTCAAGAATTTCTAAATGCTCTTCTCTGTTTCTTCTCTTCTTCTTTATCACTCATTTGCAAACTACTTTAAAGGGTACTATTCTTAGTGACTTCAAACTTCAACTCACATTATAAATGTTAGTCATCCATATACACGGGAAGAATTTATGTTAAATTTGTCCAAAAACTTCAGTATTTTTCTTCTCATAAAGAACTGATTATATTTTTTAGATATTCAATTTCTATAAGGATGATTGGTATATCAATCCAGTCATATCTTTATTGTCTTCGTGATATTAAATTATCACCAACAAAATAGAAACAGCTTCAGCTTTTCCAGAATCTGTTTATTATAGTGGGTATTCACCCCACCCCTGACCTTGGGCTGTCTGGCCAAGAGAGGTGGAGCTTCCTGTCCCCTGTGGTAACTACTTTAAAAGAAAGAAGGTGGCAGGCTCTGGCATTCTTGCATGGTGGTTGGCGATAGGATTGCTGCTTCCATCCACCCTCTCTACCTTGTTGTTATTCATGAGTGTTTCCTGATAAATCTTTGATACCTTTTTATTTGGGTTCTCATGGATTTATACACTTCTGTCTATAATTGGCACAACATGGGGCCCAAACCTACAACCCTGAGATTAAGAATCTCATGCTCTGTCAAATGAGCTAACTGGGTCAATTGACCACAAAAGGTACAAATCAAGAGAAATTGATTGTGGAATGTATCTCTGTGCATGTAGAAAACCAAACTAACATTAACTATAAGTATGACAAACATGAGTGACAATAACCTGTAATAATAGTCTATACAGCTAACAGACTAGATAGTCAGAGTCACTATCCTCTCATATCATAGCTAGAGCATTTTAGGTACAAGACTTAGACACCTCAGGATAGGACAGCTGTTGGAATAATCTCTGTTATTTTGCCAATTACCTATAGCCCAGACATTAGTTGTTTCTTGCTTGATGTTGTTGGTGGTTGTAGTTCTTTTTCGTGTATGTTATTACCCATTCTTTTTCGTGGACAAAACTTGATAATTGGTCTTACTGTACCTAGTTTTGTTTAGAAACTTCATTAGACAACAGGGGGAATTGTAGTTGTTATTTGCCCCACCCATGACCTTGGGTATTTGACCAGACAGAGGAGGAGGTTCCTGCCTGCTGACATAACTCCTTTAAAAGAGAGAGGGAGCAGGCTCTTGTGCATTTCTGTGGTGATTGGAGATCAAATTACTGCTTCTATGCACTCCAGGGCAGAATGGAAGACCACAACAGATATCTACCTTATTGTTATTCATGAGTGTTTCCTAAAAAATCTTGGATAACATTTTATTTGAGATACCGTGGATTTACACACATGTGCCTACAGTTTATACCACCTGTTTTGTGAATTTGGCTTTAAATTTCTGACTAGCTTGTCAATTCTGTCAATAACTATTCATCAAGTGAGTATATAATTTGTTGTAACTGTTGGTAGTTTAAATTGATCCTTAAATTCTAATCAATAATTAATCAATTAAGAAGTGTATATATATATACACACTAATATGGAGGTTATTCTTAAACTATGCCACTATGCAATAACATAAGTAATTCTATTACTTAGCTACCTCAAGATTTAACTAACCTCATATTCAGATGTGATAATATAACTAGATTGTGTTTTAGCAAGAAAATCCATACAATAACACACAAATCTCAATGGTACTACAAGAGAGATGAATGGAAACAATGGATGTATTCTAAGACACAGCTAAATATTAATGAGAAGTTCCAGTGTTACATTGTCCATTATAATGGTAATTGATAACCATATAACCTTGTATATTTCAGAAATTTCAAAGATATTACAAACAAAAATGATCCATGATTTATCAATTTTTTATTCAAGTTGTTGAATTTATTTAAGATATGCCTTTATTGTCTATTTTTTTAAATTGATTTTTATTGAGCTCTACATTTTTCTCTGCTGCCCTCCCTGTTCCTTCCCTCCCTTTCAACCCCCTTCCATGGACCCTATGCTCCCAATTTACTCAGGAGACCTGGTCTTTTTCTACTTCTCATGTAGATTAGATCTATGTATGTCTCTCTTAGCATCCTCATTGTTGTCTAGGTTCTCTGAGATTGTGATTTGTGGGATGGTTTTCTTTGCTTTATGCTTAAAAACCACTTGTAGGCAAATGTATGGAGCTAGAAAATATCATTTTGAGTGAAGTTTTAAAACTTTTTAAAAACTTACTTTAACATCCCTATGCATATTAACTAATTTTCTGTTGCTGTGATTAAATATGATGACCAAGTTTACTTATAGAAAGATGGGTTTGTTTGGCTTATGATTCCAGAAGGATAACAGTCCATGATGTCAGGACAGAAACAACAGGTAGCAAGTGACAGGCAGGCAGAGGAGAAGCCAAAAGCCCACATCTCTCAAACCACAGACAGGAAGTAAAGAGAGCACACTGAAAAACAGCAGTATTTTTTGAAATAAAATAAAAACTTGAAAGAATACTCCCCAGTTAAATGTTACTTCCAGCAAGGCCACACCTCCTATCCTTCCCCCCTCCAACTAGTCATCATTCAGAGACCAACTATTCAAATGTCCAAGACTTATGGGTAGCATCTCCTTCAAATAACTATAATATATATGATTTTAATGTCTTCATGAGTCAGCTAATAAGAACTTTTGAATAAATGTTTATATCAATACCAGAAAGCAATCCTTACAAAAATGAAAATATTAAAAGAAAGCCAATTTTAATGAATCACAGTATATAACATAAATGACAGTGTGATATGGAATGCCCTTCTGTATATTGTGAATATGTTTTATTACATTGGTTAATAAGGAATCTTAATTGTTCAATAGCCAGGCAAAATAGAGCCAGTCAAGAAATACAAGCAAAGATACAGGGATAAAAAAGACAGGGTCTGTGAGAGACCATCAGGTCCCAGAGAAGCAATATGTTAGCTAAAAAACCACAAACCCATAATATAGAATTATATGAATGGGTTAGTTTAAGTTGTAAGAGCTAGTTAATAATAACCCTGATCTAATAGGCTAAACAGTTAGTAATTAATATTAAGCCTCTGAGTGGTTATTTTAAAAGTGGCTTCAGGACCAGGTGGGACCAGAGACATCCACTTACAGCAATGTATATGATTTGTGTTGTATATAGTCCAAATACATACACAATTCTACCAATTATCTAATATTCAAAATATGAAGGATTTATAGTTAATATAGAATGTAATGCCTACAATAGTAAAATTTTTCCATCAGTTAAAACACTTATCACTAAACATGGAAACCTGAATTAACTATCCTAGATGGTGGAAGAAGAGAACCAGTACCTGAAATAGTACAGATAATGAGAAAAAAGTCTTATTTTGCAGGTAATAATTTTTCCTTTATTTTATTTTTTAATGAAGAAAAAAATCCAACAGGATATTATTCTATTATTCATAGTTCCCCCCCCCAGGATCGCATGCTTTTATTTATTTATTTATTTATTTATTAAAGATTTCTGTCTCTTCCCCACCGCCGCCTCCCCTTTCCCTCCCCCTCCCCCAATCAAGTCCCCCTCCACAATGGAGCACCGGACTGAAATCTCAAGGTCCAAATCAGGAGCAGAAGGACAGAGAGCACAAGCAAGGAACTCAGGACTGCGAGGGGTGCACCCACACACTGAGACAATGGGGATGTTCTATCGGGAACTCACCAAAGCCAGCTGGCCTGGGTCTGAAAAAGCCTGGGTTAAAACAGGTCTCGCTGAACCTAGCAGATAATGAGGACTACTGAGACCCCAAGAACAATGGCAATGGGTTTTTGATCCTACTGTACCTATTGGTTTCATGGGAGCCTAGGCAGTTTCGTGGATGCTCACCTTACTAGACCTGGATGGAGGTGGGTGGTCCTTGGACTTCCCACAGGGCAGGGAACCCTGATTCATAGGTTTTCATAGAAAGACCAAATAGTTCGTTTTTAACATAACTAGTACATTTCAAAACTGAATTAGAACAGTCCTTGTTACAGACTTCTGGAAAAAATTCTTTCTAAGTAGAAGAAAAAAAAATAGGAAAAACAACTTAAGCAATTTAAACTTTTAATTACTCTTTTATTTTTATATTGCAATATAATTATATTGCTCCTTCCATCCTTCCAAATGATCCCATATACCACTCCTTGCTCTCTCTCGTGTTCATTACCTCTTTTTTTTTTTTTTTTTTTTTTTTTACTAATTGTTGATGGTACTGTAGAGGTTGCTCAGAGTTCCATATCTTTTGAAGACAACAGGAAGTAGTCTCAGACACTGGTTGATATCTTGAGCTTATATGAGATCACAGTTCCAATGGATATATCTACAAAATACTCCTATACCTAAGACTCAATGAATATTGCAGAGGAGGTAATGTAATGATTGTGATAACCAAAGGAACAGGGAGTTTGCTGTGAAATTAAGCATTTTTAAAGATACATCCTATATTTAATCTTTAAATATGACATTTCCTAGGAAACCACCTTGCAACTGGAAGCAGCATGGTTCTATCTTATTAGTACTTACTTAGTAACTCAAATATCTAGTACTTTAGTGGTACATTTTAAGTTTCTAAATTTGAAATTTCTAAAATTAAAAGTTCACTTTAGTAGCTGGCTTATGCAATAATGCAAGCATGGAAATAAGGATTCAGAACAAAAACAATCTATTAATAAGTTGTTCCTTTTGACTTTTAACCTCTCACAAATTTTTAAGGTAGAAGTGTGTGTGTGTGTGTGTGTGTGTGTGTGTGTGTGTGTGTTGGTGTACCTGTGTTCATGTTCAGGGAAACAGACGTCAATGATGAGTTTCTTCTATTGATTTTTACCTTGTTTTTAAAGGAAGTCTTTCTTTGAACTTGGAGTTCAACCATTGACTTGATTAACTGGACATTGTGCTCTTGGGATATTTCTGCTACCTCTCAAAGTTGAGATTACAGGTGCCATCATGGCCAATGTTCACATATATGATGGGTGTCTTGCTTAATATTTTTCGTCAACTTGACATAAGCCAGACTATTCTAAGTGGAGGAATCTTTATTGAAATCATGCTTCCATCATATTGGCCTGTAAGGGAGACTATAATTCATTTTCTTGATTCAAATTTCTGACATGAGAGGAACCATTCCATTGTGGGTAATGTCACCCCAGAACTACTAGCCCTGGATTGTCTAAGAAAGCAGGTTGAGCATGCCAGCGGGAAAAAGTAATCAAGCATCATCCCTTCATGGCCTTCCCCTCATATTCTGATTCCATGTTTCTTAATTGAGTTCCTGCCTTGATTTCCCTAGATGATGGGCTATAATCTGTAAGAAAAAATACACCTTCATTCCCCAAGTTGTTTTGGGGATTGACATTTATCATAACAACAAAAACCAAACTAGGACACTAGAGATTCAAATTCAAGCCCTTATGCTTTACATCAAACACTTTCTCTACCAAGGCATCTCCCCAATTCCCCACCACAAAGTAAACTCCTGCTACTTGTTTTTCATATAACCATCAAACATCATAATTAAAACTATTTAAGTTTAAGTACAACAATGAAATTTCACAGAATTGCATGCATAGTTCTGGCTTTTTTTTTTTGTTACTTATTTTGGCTTCCATCCCATTCGTAGACAAATTAAAACTCTTATTTGAAGAGTTATTATTAAGATAATACTAAATAAGTTTTTTTCCAAGTGCTAATTTATTTAGACAAATGAAGGTGAAAAAATGTCCTAATATTCTTTTCAAATAGATAATTATTCAGTTATTCCCAGTGAGCTTGACTTAGTTATCCCTGAGAAGAGGAAGGTGCTAAGTGCCTGTAAATTAGTCACAGATATAAAACATATAGAAAAAGAAGTATGATAAAACCTAACCTGGGAGGCACTTAGATATTTAATAATTAGAATAATTTTGACATTGAATAAGAAATTTGGCCTATTTTATCTTTTCAGTTTTAATTTGAAAATATTCTCTGAAGATCCAGCAATCAGTAATGTTGCACAACCATTGAGCGATAATTTTTCTTCATTATCAAAACTAGGGAATAACTTAGTAAAGAAAAGAATATTTCATTGTTTCTGGAAGCCCTGATTATATGGTAACAGATTTTGACATCAAAGGAAGCCATAAAAGTACCAATTTTCCCAAGATGAAATAACATTTAAGTAGATAAGGTCTATTTAAAGTGGACAAAAGTCCTGAATGCAAAAGCGTATCTTGTCAAGATATTTAAGACTGCACACCAAAGATGGTGATATCCAAGGGATAAGATGAAAATCACATAAGCCTTATGAAACCTGATGTGTTTCTGGAGTGCAGAGCAAGAAGGGGGAATCTAAGCAGAGCCCTTCCATATCATTAAACTAAGAAGATATAAGAAAGAATTATGTGAAATCAAGGTAGTTAGACTACACAGGGCAGTGTATTGCATAGTAAAAGAACTCCTGCATATACAGAACGTTTCTTGCAGGTATTCTGGTTACATATTTGATTCTCTCTAATTAATGCTAGAATAAAAATTCTTACATTTTACTTGAGGTATTTTTGTGTGGATAATATCCTTATATGTGTAAATGTTTGAGTTTATGTGTAAGACCATGTACGGGAGTATAGTCAAGTAGACATGTGGCAGTTAGAAGATAAACTTAGATGTTCTACTTTACCTTCTACGCTTTTGAGACAATCATTTTTTTTAAAGTTTATTTTGGATTTCTTTGCTTTCTTTTTGCTTTTGGTTTTGATTTTTGTTAGCAATAGTTATCTAGCTGGCTAAGGAGTTTTTTTAGGATGATCTTAACTCTGCCTCATTAATAGAGGAATCTTGTCTTAGATACACAGTGCGGATCATTAAAGCCAGTGTGGCCATGATACTTACTCACATCAAATTGATAGCTGTTTGCTTCTCTAATTGTTCCAGATGCCAAACTTATGTCTTTAAGCATTCCATGGTGTATGTTGGCCAGACATCTCTTTTTCCCATGTATTTAAATTCTAATTGATAGTGGACTGTAAATAGAGACCATTGATTCAGTCCAGCCACCTGGATCCGAATAATCACACAGAAACTATATTAATTACAATACTGCTTGGCCTATTAGCTCAGACATCTTATTACCTCTTACATCTTAAATTAACCCATATCTGTTAACAAATGTATCACCACAATGCTGTAACCTACCAGTAAGTTTCCAGCATCTGTTTCCTTCAGCAGCTGAATGTCATATCTTTGACTCTACCTACTCTCTCTATATATCTCTGTTCAGATTTCCCATCTGTCTTTATTCTGTCCTGCTGTAGACTGAAGCAGCATCTTTATTAACCAATAGTTTTAAAAAAGTCATAACATATAGCTTGGAATGCCACATTATCTCCCCTATTCTGTCTAAATAAAAAGGAAGGTTTTAACTTTAACATAGTAAAATTACATATAATAAAACAGGTATTAAGCAAGAATTAGTTACAATATTTTTGTGAATCTAAACTTGTATATGTAATTTATCTTTTATCACAACTGAGGAAAACTGTAACTATCTTCAATTCTATCAAAGAACCCAGAAGGATATAATATTAACTAAGTAAACATGAAGTGCATTTTAAGAAACTTCCAAAGTTTTAGAGATGACGGAGACCTTTCAAAGCCGAGACACTTACCCAAATTTCTTCTATAGGTTTGTGGCATCCATCTTCAGACTGCAGGCCGATAGTATCTGGCAGACTTTTCCATGAAGCAAGAAATTTGAAAGACTGTTTCACATATATTGGCAGTTTGTTCTTCATTTTCTTCTGTATTGTGCAGAATGTCTGGCACACTCTTTCATGAAGCAAGAACCCTAAATGACTGTCTCACCTTTTTTAGGTAAGTTCAGCAACCATTTTTCTCTGAATCCTGCATGTTCGGTTTATACAGCATAGCATCAAGCAGTCCAGGCAAGTGTATTTCTTGACCATATGGCTAGCCTTATCACTTTGAAAACAAATTTCATAACAACTTTTTTCAATACACATCAGCCTCTCTGAAGTAATTGGTGCTGCCAAAAGCAGACATGTCTCACTGTTGAGAAAAGTCTCAGTTCTTATAGCATTTTAAATGCCATATTCTTCAGGTCTTTGAAGGCTATCTATCTATCTGAAATATATCTCTGTATATCTAGAAAACCAAAGTAACATGATTACAAGTTTGCTACTATAAATGACTATTACTCTTTTATTTTTAATTTTATATTACATTTTTGAATGAACTGCACAAACATAATACCTTATATAAGATTAGAAATATACATAAAATGAAATCGACCTTAAATTCATATCAACAAACCAAGATCCATACAATGCAAAGTATTAATCTTTGTATTATATTTAACTTATCTTTTCTTAGAAATCAATTGTGACCATTAATCAGTTATAACCAACCCCTTTAAAATAAACATTTATAAACAATAATTTTGGATATTTGGGCATAGTTTTCTTCAAACTGTTTCCTACTACTTGTTGGCCAAAGTATTTTTAGGGTTCATGGAGACATTTCAGGGGATCTTGTTCCATCAAACATTAGCCTAGAAGAAATGTGTAGGTACTTATCCTCTGTGGAAACAAAAGCAGAACCTCTTTTCCAAAGTAACATACCCTTAGATTTCAATTTTAAAGTCAAAACACCTTTAAAATATATATGTTGGTTTAGCTTAGTAGCCCGTACAATGAAATGTCTCTCCATACCTAGCTCATTCACAGTCAAAAAATTCAAAGAAATCACATTAATATACATAATCCACATTCCCTCTCTATAGTCTATCTTTAAGTGGTTTATTTTTAAATCTATCACTTTTTAATATTTATTTTATTATCTTTACTCCTTTATTCTGTGACTGTATGTACTTTTGTCTATACGTTTTTTCTCTCTTTCCAAATCCTACATACATATTTCACACATATTATAATCTCTTCAGAGGATTATTTTTGTCTATATCTGTCTTTAATTTGTATCTGTAATCATAATAATTTTCTGTCCAGGAGCACCTTTAAAAAAAATAATGCTAAGCAGTCATAACTAGGGCCAACTATATGGTCCTGCCTAATGGCTCCTTCCCATCCAACATGGTGGAGGTATGTTTACTGCCTCTGAGAGCCACGCTCACCACCCCAGGTCCAAGGACACAGCAGGTCTCTGTTGTCATTAAGCAACTAGTGGCATGCTGCTCACAAATCACATTTAAGTGCAGATCTTCATTAAAGAGCCAGAGTTTTTGCTTCTAGCATAAGCCACGAAGCCATCTCTTAAAGGACCCTTGCAGTTTTTGGCTGCTAATATTGAGTCAGGAAGCCTTCTCTTAATGGAGCCATGCCTCTTCTCTCCACCAGCAAACAAAGCTTATCTGAAAAAAAAAAATGAAGATATCAAGAAACTCCAACTGATGCCCCTTTTAGTAGGTCTAAAAGTGTGTTTGTAAGCTTTCTTAGACTTTATATGAAAGTTCTTGCACCATGTTGGGGTAATTTTTTAAACAGAGACTGCTCGTTCATTCCTGGCCATCCAGACCTGAATAATCACACAGAAACTATATTAATTACAACACTGCTTAGCTGGTTAGCTCAAGCTTCTTATTAACTGTTACATCTTAAATTAACCAATTTCTATTAACCAATATCACCACAAGCCTGAGCCCTATTGGTAAATTTCTGTGTCTTCTTCAGCAACTACATGGCTGTTCTTTGATTCTGCTTATGCTATCTATATCTTTGTTCAGATTTCCCACCTGGCTTTATTCTGTCCTGCCATAGGCCAAAGCAGCTTTTTTATTAACCAATGGTAGTAAAATATCTTCATAGCAAGCAGAGGGGAATCCCAAATCAGTGGATGGATAATTTGCAAAAGTTTTAAAGTCTGTTGCACTGGTATGATCCCTATGCCTGAATTAGATGTAGATGAGTTGCCTGTCCTGCATGAAAACAGCTTTCCACAGATGCTCACTAAGTAGACAACAATACTGACAACAGAGAGCAGGAGTAGCTACAAGCTTACCTTTTACAAATAAATTTCAGGGTCATACATGGCAAACTTTCTGACGAGCACAAACCTAGAGTTTCAATGTTGTACAATAGTATTGGCATATAAGTCAAAAATATGCAGTAGATTCATGTGAATATGATTTTGTCAAAGGATGAGATAGGTATCTGATAACCTGATATTTCTCTGTAAGATCATTAAATATCTTGGGCACATAATATCAAAGATTACCCTGGACAATGGTTAAAAAAAACAACTAGAATATCTGAAAACAAGTGCTGTAGGTTTCACTAACTTTCAAAGCAACCAGAAAATAGATTTTCTGTTTAGTATCAAGAGATTAAATGATTTGTGGTATGGTGCCTAATTGTTTCCCATATTTTGGAGTACCATACTAGATCTTTCCACACTGCTTTAACTCCTCTAATATCCAGACTTCCATTTATTGTTACAAATTCATTAGTATTATTTATGAAATATATAAAATTTAGGAATTATTATCAGACTCCTAGGTAAAAGAGAGGTAGAAACATGTCTGTTTATTCCTCAGTGCATCCCTAGTATGTAAAGTATATTTGATGCAGGAAGGTTAGAAAAGAAGGAGAAAAAGAGAAAGCAATAGGAGATGAGAGAATGGTGTGAGGACTAGAAGATAACAGAAGATGGGTATATCAGAGATTGCAGCAGATGTTATTCTCCCTAAAACAGAAAAAGGCAACCAAAGAAAGGTTATTCCCTTCTCTATTGAGTTATGCTAGCACAAATTATAGTATACCAGAAGGCAATAATTAAGGAACATCGTGCTTCTGTCATAATGTCTTAAAAAACTAAGATGCTTACTTGCTCAACTTTCTCCTCATCAATTAAATTACAATCTTTGATTTGTTTCTGAGGCAATCAGTATTTGATAAGCACTCAATTATACTAATGTATATTGCAGGCAAAGAGGTTTATCTTTTCAACTGAACTTAAAATATATGAAGATCTTGGGTATAGGCTGCATTCTTCCTAAAGCCATATAGTTTATCTTCCCTTTGCTGCTATTATTATGGCTCAGGTATATGTACCTGACACTTGTTGAAACATCAGTTTTAGAAAAAAAAATTCAGGCTTTTCCTGTTAAAGTTTTTTTTTTTTTAAATACAAACTTATTTAGGAACATTTCATTAAAAAAGACTATTATAAATAACTTATTTAAAATCATCACAATGCTTCCAAGTAATAAAGTAACTCTTGTTATCAATTGTTGCATCTTTTGCTGCACTCTATACTAGACTATAAAGATGTCTAGATAGACGTTTCTATCCCACCTGTTCTCACTGTTGTTCAGTCCCAAAGAAACACACAGAGGCTTATATTAATTATAAATTGTTTGGGCTATTTGCTCAGGCTTATTATTAAATAGCTCTTACAACTTAAATTAACCCATGATTATTATCTGTGTTTAGCTACATTGCATCTTGCTTCCTCTGCATCTAGGTGGTGACTGCATCTCTCTCACTCTTCTCTTCCCAGAATTATTTTAGTCTGGTTACCCTACCTATAATTTCTAATCTCCTACTGGCCAATCATAATTTATTATACCCAAACTTATGACAAATCTTTACAGTGTACAAAAGCATTATCCCACAGCAGATAAAGTACATAAATTACACCATATTTTCAGTAGGATGAGGCACAAACACTTCTAGGTCTCTAGAATGACAGCTTAGGTGTGAATAGATAAATGTGTCTTCTAAAGTTGAGATTGCCTACATCCAAATTTAGGCTCTATGATTTATTAGCATAGTAACCTTGGAGGAATTGCTTAACTAATATTTACCATAATGGCCATTTAAAAATAAGCATAGCAATAGTGTTAATCTCTCAATCTGATTTAGTGAACAATGCATAAATCAATACATATTTGAAGAAATTGTGGCAGTGATTTATATAAAGCAAGAGACTAAGTGAATAACTGTAATTATCATTTTAATTGTATGTAAGGTGAAAGTATACTAAACACTGGCTTGCATAAATAAACTAGCATTATGTTGGCTGGGTGAAACAAAAAATGGAAAACAACAAAATACTTGACTAAGTTCCTTACTATCTGCTCTCAGACGCAAGTGCATTCACCTAGACTCAAAGGAACAGTTATTTTCATAGCATCTGTTTTAGCACAATTCATGGATCTTATCTGAGTTTTAATTTCTTTCATTTCCAATGAAAACTGCAAACTGGGAGACTCGGTGATATCTCACACAATGGGTCTTAATTCAAATCAGGTTTTGGTCAGTTAATCCCACAAACATTGTGCCGCCATTACCCTAGCATATCTCACAGACAGTATAGCATTGTACATAAAATGTTGGTGTTTATGTTTCTCTTTTGGTAATATGCAGAATTACTTTCTGTACCAAAAACTCTATAACAAAGGTAAGAAGGCTATATGTAGGTAGTAGACCAATTTCTCCATTTTCGACCTGTTGTACAGCTGTTTTCTTCAGCAATGGAACCTTGCTACCATGTTTTGAGAGTTACCTATTGTCTTGGAAATATCCTGGTTTCTTTGGGGATTCCCATGGGTCCCCTTTGGAAAATAGTTCAATTAGATGTCACCCAATCTTAATACTGGAAGCTTTGCTAGGTGACAAGAGATGATCACTTGGGATTCTGTCTTCACCTTCATTTGGATATTTCATTTAGATTGGCATTATTTGTGGGTGACCAAGAACCTAAGACTAGACACCTTATGGACATAGGGAAGAATCAAATAGTACTGATCTAAAAGAGAAAAGAAATGAAGCAATGAAATGACTCTTAATGACAATCTGCTATTTGGTTATTCACATAGGTCAGTATCTTGTTCAACTATGAGAGAAGCTTCCTCATTCAGTAGATGGGAACAAATACAAAGACCCACTGACAGATAGCACATATAGTTAGAGATCTTGGGATAATTAGTCCTAAATGGGATGCCTCCTTCAAATCTCTCCCCTCAGAGAACAGGAAATCCCATAGAATGGGTAGTAGAAAGAGTATAAGAGCCAGCGTGGAAAAAGAACAAGAACGAAAGACCATCTAAATCAACATGAGCAAAGATCTTATGTACTCTCAGTGATTGAAGCAGCATACATAGGGCCTGTAAGTATCTGCATATATATTGTTTCCAGGTTAGTATTTTTAGGGGATTTCTAAGTAGAGCGAATGAGTCTCTGATTTTTGTGCCTTCTCTTGAGCTCCTTTCTTTCTGATGGTGAATCTCTGAAGTTAATAGTTTCTGTTTTATTGGAATTTATTTTGTTATATTAAAAAAGAAACCTGAATGAGTTAATTAATGAATGGATGGATATATGAATGAAAACCTAGTCAGTAGGTTTTAAAAAAGAGTAAAAGAAAACTGTTACAAAGAGAAGGGCCCCTTAATTGTACCAGCTGCCTGGCTAGCTTACACCTGAAATAACCACACAGAAACTGTATTAATATAAACACTGCCTGGCCCACTAGCTCTAATTTCTTATTGGCTAACTCTTACATCTTCATTTAGCCCATTTCTATTAATCTATGTATTGCCACATGGCAGTGGCTTACCAGAGATTCTAACTTGTGTCCATCTCTGGCAGAGAATTCATGGCTTCTCTATGACAGTACCCTTCTTCCTCCGAGCATTCAGTTCTGTTTTCTCCACCTTCCTAAATTCCACCCTATCAATTAGGCCAAGGCAGTTTCTTTATTCATTAACCAATGAAAGCAACACACAAACAGAAGGAACTCCTATACCAGAAAACTGCAAACAGCACAGCTTTATTTAAAGGCTTGTTGAAAAAAAAAAATAAAATAAAATACTATCCAGAAAAAATCTCTATACGTTATTGTAATATCATGAACTCACTCTTTCTTCATGCAACTGAGAAGCCAGAATAATCCTATTTAGGAGATACATCCTAATAGTTTTGTTTAAAAAATGCCAATTTATCACTTGGATTACCTTTATGGATACATATCAGCTGTGGTCATTCTAATATCATCCGTAAAACTGAACTTTTGTTGAGTTTCATCAATATTTGTAGCCAAAAGCATATTCATGAAATAAACTCCTACAACCTCTTGGCAACTACTTTAGGCTTTGATTGTTTTCTAAGATTTGACCAGTGCTTAAGTTACTTGGCAACTATTTTAGGCTTTATTTTCTAAGATTTGACCAGTGCATAAGTTAAAAAAAACTGTTGTAATAAATCTCTAAAAAGTTTCATGTATTGGAAGTAGATTCATATAGCCATTCCTATGTTTTACTCTTGGACTACTAAAGATGAGTGTTTGCCTTGATGCTTCCCTCATGGTATTAAAACCAAGTCTTATTTAGAACTACTCAAGCTATATTCATGGGAGCTCATTATATTCTGTTCCCCCTAGAACAGTATTTCTATCTAAGCCTTCACGTAGCAGGCAATTTGAATGAAGAAGTTAAATATTGCTGGCGTCCCTGTTGAAGGTTGGTAGGGCTTTCCACAGTATATGGGGTAGGTCATTAGGGGATGTTATGCTCTCAGTTGTCCTGTTATAATAGTTGGTGCAATTACTTTAGTAGCAAACATGGACCAATAATTTTGAAATTTCGGTTTAAGTCCACAACCTTTCTGAGTTACAGAAGCACTAAAATGACCACCAGAGATTCATGCCTCAGGGCTGGGTGACAGCCCACAGCCTAGCATTGCTGGGAAATATTCCAGCACCACAAATGTGTAAACATGCTTTCCTTTACGTCCCTACTCTAAAGGTGCCTCCCATGTGCATAACATTAAAAGTGCATGTGTATATGCACATTTAATAGTGTATTGTGTGTTACAAGCACATATGTATGCAAAGGCTTTGCCATGCATGATATTTAGGGGGAGATAGCTGTAAAATCCCTGAAAAAAAAAGGTTTCTACAAATTTGAAAGGACAATCTTTATTCTTGAAGACTCATTACCAGCAAATAGCCAGATGCAGTAGTTAGTTCTGATGAGACTCATTACTCATAGTTATTCACTTACAATATGTTTTATTTGCTTCAGGAACTTGTCAAAGTCAAACATATAGAATAATAATCTCATTATTTGATTTTATAATACATAATATTGACACAATATTGAACACCGATGCTTAAGTTATTTACAAGCAGTTCAATATTTTCTTCTAACCCCTTCTCACACTTAGAACTTGTCATGGTAAGTGCTGCTAACATAAGGGAAGCATGGAGGAGTAAATATGCATGTAGTTTAAGTATGCATGTCTATTAGCTGGAGAAAAATCAGTCTTATCTAAAGCACTGAAATGGGAACTTGAAAGTTGTCCCCAAATTCATCTAGTCCTTAAAAAGTACCAGCCTCAGCTGTCAAATAAAACACTTGTGTATGTGGTCTTCAAATGTGAAACAATAGCGTTTCGTTACACACCTCTCAGGTAGAATTCTATGCAAAAATCCTTAACAGTTCAGGTATGCACAGAAATAAGCTTCTTTTCATTCAGTTGGGTCTCATTTCTCCTACAAAAAATTATTTATGTACATTTAGTTTTATTCATTTTTGCTTTTTAATCTTTTTAAAATTGTTCTATCTTACAACAGCATTAGCATCCTTGGAGCACCCTGTATTTCCTTATTACCCTGGTCTTAGTAGTGCCAAGCACATTCTTTGGCACATTCTAAACACACAGTAAATCTTTTCTGGGTGGCTGCTTTTCTTTATGCATATAAACTAGAGAAACTATATCTAATTGGATAACCTGCAGAGTTTATCTAATTTTGAAATGCTAATTTCTAGGCTAATTCTTATTCACATTTGGTTTTTCTGATAGTGCCTATTCAGAAGAGGAAAGGAAAACCTGCTCCTTTCTGGGGTCATTTGATTTCACAATCTGCTTCCTCCTGAAACAATGAAGTTGAAGCTTTTTTATCTGCTAGGCTTTCTAAATGTTAAATATTTGCATATAATTGAACTTAATATTTGGACTGTGTTAAGGAGTACAAGATCAAGTTTCTAGATCAGTTAGTGCTCCATAAGGCATTTTGCTATTGGCTGGATCTCTATGCCTGAGAGTTAATGGCAAACTGAATGTCATCCAGTTCACAAGCTTCTAATCATGACCGGCTGGTGTTTATAGGTCTTATGCCAATAAAGGCATCCAAAAATGACAAATGTAACTGGATCAGAGAGCATTTGGCTCCAATCCACTGTCAATTAGAAATAAAATGATAAATTCCAGATCTTCTCTTTTTTTCCCCCTGAGTAGATATGTATCAAATTTATACCTCTACACAATCTCTGCAATGTAACAAGGGTCAGGGGCTGGGTGTCATTTGAAAGTTCAGTCCTAATTAGGACAACTAACTTGATTCTCTTACTTTTTAGATTTCCCTATGGTTCCCAATTCTGTATCCATCCTCTTCAAATCGTAATGTCACCTTTCTAATAAAATGGCACTCATGTGAAGAACAGAAAAGGTACTTAGGATTGATTTCCAAAGACACAAAAATCGTGAAACGAAAGGAATGAAGAAATGAGCTTTCTTTGAATCTTGAGGACACAGGAGAAATCATGGGGAATATCTCAAATCTTTCCTTTATTTTTCTGACTGCTTAAAACTTATTGTTATGTTTGAACTCTGTACTCATTGCTAAACATAGTACTTTGTGGTGAAGGGCAGCACTTACAGAATAAACGATATGGTCTCTTTCCCAGCAGAACAAATGATGAGATTTGAAAGAGCCAAGGGAAACATTTTAAAGACTGTCTAATCAATAAGCATAGATTCATATTTGGCTTTAGGAAATGAATGCAAATGGACTTCTTAGTGAACAGAAGAGGGATCAATCATAGAAGGCTCCGGAATACCTACTGAATTCAAGTGAAGCAGTATATTCTTGGGTCTTGTGACTATTTCTTCACATGGAAGGCAGAAAAGGATGCAGAACTAGTTGTAGAGCATTCTGCCCTCTATGTACACTATTACTCTACACAGGGTAGTCAAACTGGCTTTTATAAAATGCAAATTATAGAGTTTTCTCATTCATTTTTCTCAAACATGTACACTGATTACTTGTCTGAAATAAATTTCAAGTGTATTAGCATCTTCTTTAGTACCCAACAATCTGATGCCTTGAAATGTTTATTTCTTATTCATTTTATTATTATCCTTTGTAATATCTCTAACTCATGTATTCATTAATTTATTCAACACAAATTGATCTAGTACCTACTAAGTGACAGGCAGTGTTCCAAGTGATAAAAAAATAACAGAAGGAAAAACATATTTGGATACTTCGTTTTCCACATTTTAGATTCCATTCATGTGGGCAGAGAGAGAAGATAAACAAAAACAAGTAGGTAAAACATTTAAAGTGCCAGATGGTGATAACATCTTTATAGTGTAAACATAGAAAAGACATGTAAAGAAGAAACAGGAAAGGGTTACAATGGAAAAATCAAGCTTTACCGAAGATTTGACACATGAAGAAAGAATTAAGTGAGCTACAGGAACAAGACTTGGAGCAATCTGGTTTTGGTGTGTTCAGGCCCAAACTGCAAATTCAAACTCTCTTCAGCAGAAACATTTTTTGATGTGGGAGTGATTTCTTATTAATAAAGAAACTGCCTAGGCCCATTTGATAGGCCAACCCTTAGGTAGGCGGAGAAAACAGAACAGGATGCTGGGAGAAAGAAGCTGAGTCAGGAGTTGCCATTATTCTCCCACTCCAGACAGACGCAGGTTAAGATCTTTCCTGGTAAGCCAGCTCGTGGGCTACACAGATTATTAAAAATGGGTTAGATCAATATGTAAGAGCTAGCCAATAAGAGGCTACAGATAATGGGCCAGGCAGTGTTTAAAAGAATACAGTTTCCGTGTAATTATTCCGGGCATAAGCTAGCCATGTGGGCGGCTGAGTGCCGGGGACGCAGCCCTGCCGCTCCTTCAACAATTTTTGATGTATCTAAGACTGAATAATGGACCAGCGTGGGTGGGGGTTCATGACTGAGACGAAGAATAACAAGTAAAAAAGGAGAGGCTTTGACTTCTATTCTTAGAGAATTGGGAAGCCATTGGTGGTTTTAACTTCAGCAATGTTGTTTATTGTGCTTGCTTTCTGAAACTTTGCATTGTTTCACTTTTAGAAAAAGTTATGTTTATCTGAAATAAATTCCCTGATTCAGATATTTTAATGTAGAGCTCTGAAGTTGCAAAATACACACAAATAACCACTACAAAAAATCAAAACACAGAAGGGTTCTGGCACCTACTCTCATCAGTGACTTGAATTCTTTTGTATTCAACATTTGTCCCAAGGCACAGTACCTTGTGACAACTGAAGAGTTTGTGATCTTACAATTTAGATTTTTCTAAAAAATATCATGAATAGATCAGAAACTATATAACTTTTTGGTCTGTTGTATGTATGTGTGTGTGTGTTATGAACACATATATATGCAAGCACTTAGCCATGCATGGTACAGAGTCCAGAGGACGGTATCTAGTGCCTTGCCCAATAACTCTCCCCCTTAACCATTTAAGACTGCTGATTTAAACCTAAAGTTAGATTGATGGCCAGCAAGCCTCGGCCATTCAATTTGTTGCCATCCAAGGGTGCTAGGCTTAGTGGTCCGTTGCTGATCACTGACCACAGTGGGATTTTTATAAGTTCTGAAGATTTGAACTCAGGTCCTCATGCTTGCACAGCACATGTTCCTACCTGCCAAGACATCTTCTCATGTCCACATACAACTTTTTGAGTATTTTCTATTTTATTTTTCTAAATTCACTTTAGCTTCATTTATTCTGCTACATATATATATGTATACATATATATGTGTATATCTATAGTGCTGAATAGTATTTCAGTGTATATTTATACCAGTTTTCTTATCCATTCTTATTTTAAAAGATCTTTTGCTTTTCACTGCATGGTTGTTATATGCAATGAGTAATGCTATGAATATTCAAATGAAAGTACTTTATTAAATAAGTTTCAATATCTTAAATAAATACTTATAATTGGAATTCTTTTATAAGAGAAGCCAAATTTCCATAGTACTTTGAATTAAGAGTACATTCAATTTGTTACTATGATCCTTGACATACTTTTCAATATCTTAGAATACTTTGTTTCCTTTTTAACAATATATTAATTTTAAAAAGTTTGCATTTTTATGCAAACATATTTGAAGATGAACACTGGGAAGGTTTCATTTGTTTTTCACAACATAATATTTTTATTATTTGGGAATTATATACAATGTGCCCTGATCACACTCACTTCTCACTCCTCCCAGGTCTACCTTCTCACCTTTACACACACACACACACACACACACACACACACACACACACACACAAAACGACAAAAAGAGAAAAAGAATAAAATCCCATTACGTCCAATTTGTGTTGCCTATATAAACATTTCAGCATGGTCAAACTCCCATTGGCCAGTCCCTTAAAGAAAACTGAGTTCTTTCCAACTCCTCAACTAGAAACCATCAACTGTTAAGAGCTACACTTCAGCATCTTTATCACATTTCTTAAGAGTTCTCTTCAATGGCTTCCTGTCTAGACTATATTTTCTTTTCTTTTTTTTTTAGGGATAAAAGAATAGGGAGAGAGAGAATATTATCAAAGCCTTCAATGTCTCTCATTTTCAGCTATGGGTCTGCAGATATCAATACCACTGCAAAAGAAGCTACCTTGCACATATCAGCAGGCAAGAGCATGGATCCTGGACTTTCACATGCTTTCTCATGGCAACACAGATCATTGAACATTTCAATTCTCAGACATCAAAATGATTGCTTGTAGCAGAGACCATGGACCTCAACATGGCCTCATCTTTTTTTTTATGACCTAAAGAGACTTTTATTATTGACATTAACTCCATCTCACCTACCTCCTTGTTTAAGCTGTATACCAGAAACAGGGCTTTCCTCTTCAACTTCATATAATAAACATCCGGAGTTTTATATGAGAGGCTTCTCCATTAGAGTTAAATCCTACCCAATCCAGAGTTTCTATGTTTATGTATCTCTCTGCTCTTTTTTCATTCTTCATTACCTTCTTTAGTAAATCCCTGAAGTTATGCATGGGTCAGCAGGGGGCCCCTGGACAGATACCTGAATGATGAACATCTGACTACTAGAATTGGTTAGATGAGGGAGTGTTCCCAAGCAAATTGCACAAATGAAAGGAAAAGATGTAAAAGAAAAATAATAACAACGATGGTGATAATGATAAAAGAAAAATAAAGGCATATAGGGAACACATTTCTATTTGTTGTTTGTAAAAACATGGGCAAGCAGAATCCAAAGTTACACAGTTAATCTAGAGATTAAACAGTTAAATGTGTTGGCATGAAAAATCTAACTACTGGCAGTTTTATTTTGGTGGTTTTGTGATATTCAGGGATAAGGTGGAAGTGGGATGGAAGAGAAATTGAGCTTAATTTGTTCTTGAGCTATGCCAGGAGTGCTTGACTTCCATGGCAAAGACTAATAAATGTAATTTCTGGATTAAAATATCAATAAGTAAGCAAATAAATAAAGGAGAAAATTTGGGAGATGGCCAAGAGACCCAGATATGTTCCTATTTTTGCCTTAGTTGCTTTCAGTCCACATTTGGTAAAACAAGCAGCACACAGGTAACAGACCATGATGTGGTAACATACAGGTCCTGAGAAAACTTTGACTAAGTTGTCCTTTTCTAGCAGCCTGAACTTGTAGCCCTCCTTACTGAAGTCAGTACCCCTGAGTAGGACATGTAGGGTGAGGTGTGACTTTGATATAAGCAACTACTGTCACTTAGGCAGCAATTATGACCTAGGTGTCATGGCATAAATGCTTGGGAAGGTTCACTTTCTCAGTTTCACTGTGGCAGGGGTGGTGAAGAGGTTAGCCAACAAGACAGGAGTGGAGTTCTACAACTAAGGAGGCATGGAGGCAAAGAGAAAAATCTTTGTGATTTTCAATATTATCCAGGTTTTGACAACCAGAACCACGTATAATTTTAATGTATCTGGTAATTGTATCTACTCCGATAGAACTTGTCAGGGGAGAAGCCTATTTCTTATATTAACCATAAATTGTAGAGCAGCAAGGGTAAAAGGGAACTGCACAGTTAGAAGTTTGTTGCACAAAAACATGGAAAGTATATGGTTATTTGGGCAAATACTGTAACAATAAAATGAAGAAAATGGACAGATATGTGATATATTTTGAAGGTAAAATCGATAAGATGTATTCACTGATTGGAGGAAAAGTGTGAAAATGAAGCAGTAGTTGGCAATTATGATAATAATTTGTTTTGAGCAAGAATAGGATAGAACTGTTATTTAAATTTGTAAGTTGATTAAAAGTATATTTTGAAAGAAGACTAGAAGGTTCTCTTTTGGACTATATATTTAAGACATCCATAGGATACTTAAGTAGGCTATATGAGCTTAAGTCTACAAGAATCTTATATGCAAAGGTGTCTGGCAGAATGAATGCATTTGATAGTTAGCAGAGTAAGAAAAGTATTTGAATACTGGGTGAGATACCCAAGGGAATGTACAGTCATTAAGGTCAAGTTTAAGGGATAATGATAAAAATTTTCCTTCAAGGGTTGAGAAACCAGTAAAATAGATAACAGTTTCATGTGCCAGAAAGAATAAACCCCAAAGTGAGAGAATTTGGGAGAATTTCAAGGATGAATGCAGGATCTTAATATGCCACAAGTCTGTGACTTTGAGTTTTTGACTCTTTAGCAGTGTAAAATTGAAACACAATCAATAGAAACTGTGTTTTTACTTCTCAGTTTTGATATTTTCCTTTGCTAGTGGTTCACTGTAGAAACTCTTATAAGAGTTAGTCATGTAATAATGCAACAAACAACTGAAACTAAAGTACTGTATTTCCAGCATTTTTTTCTATATTAGATACTGTGTTTTTGTATTACCTCATGTCTAGAAATGTAGATTAATGTAAATTTTCTGGGAAATTTTAACGTATGATACAGTAGATTATATTTAAAAAGTAGTCATATTAAATATACTTTCATTTGTTCTATTTTAAACTTGCTATATAGTTTATTAAAACTTAACCTCAAGTAGCACTTCTGAATAAAATGTTGCTTTTAGAGTAAGTTGATGATGAAGGATTGTACAGTGTTCCTTATTAAAGAGATATGGATAAAATATTACTGGTGAGATATTTTACTATTTTCTGAGTATATATATATATATATATATATATATATATATATATATATATATAGTGAAAGGAGAAGAGAAAGTAGGATAGGAATTGAAACTAGATGGATAATAGCAGTATAACCATGTAGAAGTTTTGTGTATAAAATAAGAAAATTATCCAAGTAGGATTATTAGTACATGTAATTTTAGGTAGAATATAGTGTAATTGTATATAGATAATGGAATAATTAGATGAAGAAACTGGCCATATTAGTGAGCAATGCCAAAGGCTTTCATGATATTTAAATACCAATGGAAAAGCACACTGTATTACTCAAATTACTAATATAAAACACCTGACAAAAACTGTTTATAGAAAATGTACATTTCATTTAGTTCAGTTTGTTATTTTAAATGCAAAATTATTCCATTTCATTGCTCATTGATCTGGGCTTGTGATGAGGATTCTACATGTTAGGAATATAAATCAAAAAGCGTATTTCCACCTTGAGCCAGAAAGCAAAATTTTGATAATGCACCTGATCACCATTAAAGATGTCTCATAAGGTTCTGCTTCTTAAACATACATATCACTTCCATGATGTGGAATGTACTTATGTATGTATGTTGCTCTTGTTGGTTAATGAATAAAGCTGTTTTGGTTTGTGGCAGGGCAAAATATATCCAGGCTGGAAAAAATAGAGAGAAAGAGTGTAAGTGAAGTCAAGCCATGTAGCTGTGAAAAGAGGCAGGCAGCATGTAACTGCCCAAGAAGCAAGAGGTAACAAGCCACAAACCATATGGTAAAATATAAATAATAGAAATGGGTTTATTTAAGATATAAGAGTTAGCTGGAAATATGCCTGAGTCATTGGCCAAACAGTGTTGTCATTAACATAGTTTCTGTGTGATTATTTGGGTCTGTGCAGCCAGGAAACAAAAGCTTAGTCTCTATTTACAAAATGGTGCACATATGTTTGGGGCTAACCCACAGTGGCCAGCCACACACTTCAGGTCTGGGTGCTTTTATACCCTTTGGGGTTAGGAGGAAGGTAGCTGAGAACATGCCTGCTGATCTGTGGCGGTTGGATTAATGAGCACCAATGATACTAGGTATTTGACAAGTTTAATAACAAAACCAGACTCATGAAACCAAGGTTCCAGCAGAGTACCCGCCGGAGGCAGGAAGGGGCGCGCAGCGTCTGTGCGCCCAATTTATCAGTAAATATACGCCCGAGGGCAGCCTGCCTACAAGGGGAGGGCTTATCCCTACATCTCCCTCTTTTTGTCTAAATAAGACAGAACTAACCCAAATACAACTATAAACAATAATAATAAATAATAGATATAACAAACAATATTGAGAACGAAAGTTTTGCCAGACATTCTATCTCAAGGAGTCTAAATAATGTAGAGAGTAATTACAATTATATAATCTTCAACTCCATCAAAGATCCGAGAAGGGAATAAATATTACTTAACAAATGAGAGATATCCAAAACGTGCCATAAATGACAGAGACAACAGACTACCTGGGCAATCACCCAAATTCTCGTTCGCAATGTTGAGTCAACCAACTTTGGCTAAGGCTTAGCATAACTGACATACCATTATCAAATGCAAGGAATTTTCTTAGAATTATCCTACCCTGTTTTGGCAAGATAAGAAAATCCTGTTTCATATCTTTGTCAGTAGATGAGGTATGGGCTTTTCTTAACCCAAAGGCCAATTCTGCCAAGAAGACAAACTCCCAGTGGAGTGTCTTTGGTGCTCAACGTTCTCTCGGGAGTAGAGTGGTGTCGCTAGGAGTAATTGTGTCTCGGCACAGAATTCTAGGTTAGCTTAAAGGCCATTTTCTACAGCTCTTTAAAGAGGCTGAAGATTATACTATCTATACTAAATATAATCTCTATGTATCTAGAATACCTTATTAACCTAAAAATAAACATGAACAACATAAAATTCTCAATACCTATCTAACTTGAAGACTAAAAAAAATAAACAACTGTGCAATACATGAAGACAATGATCTTCATCTGTAAACAATGTCATTACATATCAAATGTAAACAATGTTATTACATAAATAGTATCAGAGGTAGAAATGTACATTGTGATATG